>NW_025745283.1:64050-114366 GCF_021184085.1 Oncorhynchus gorbuscha | reverse complement strand
AGTCTGGACATAGGGAGAGACAATATGTATTCATTACTATAGTACACAGTCTGGACATAGAGAGAGACAATATGTATTCATTACTATAGTACACAGTCTAGAGAGAGATAATATGTAGTCATTACTATAGTACACAGTCTAGAGAGAGACAATATGTAATCATTACTATAGTACACAGTCTAGAGAGATAATATGTAGTCATTACTATAGTACACAGTCTAGAGAGAGACAATATGTAGTCATTACTATAGTACACAGTCTATAGAGAGAGAGAGAGAGAGACAATATGTAGTCATTACTATAGTACACAGTCTGGACATAGAGAGAGACAATATGTATTCATTACTATAGTACACAGTCTAGAGAGACAATATGTAGTCATTACTATAGTACACAGTCTATAGAGAGAGAGAGAGAGAGACAATATGTAGTCATTACTATAGTACACAGTCTAGAGAGACAATATGTAGTCATTACTATAGTACACAGTCTAGAGAGAGAGACAATATGTAATCATTACTATAGTACACAGTCTAGAGAGAGACAATATGTATTCATTACTATAGTACTCAGTCTAGAGAGAGACAATATGTAGTCATTACTATAGTACTCAGTCTAGAGAGAGACAATATGTAGTCATTACTATAGTACACAGTCTAGAGAGAGAGAGACCATATGTAGTCATTACTATAGTACACAGTCTAGAGAGAGAGAGACAATATGTAGTCATTACTATAGTACACAGTCTAGAGAGAGAGAGACAATATGTAGTCATTACTATAGTACACAGCCTAGAGAGAGACACTATGTAGTCATTACTATAGTACACAGTCTAGAGAGACAATATGTAGTCATTACTATAGTACACAGTCTAGAGAGACAATATGTAGTCATTACTATAGTACACAGTCTAGAGAGACAATATGTAGTCATTACTATAGTACACAGTCTAGAGAGACAATATGTAGTCATTACTATAGCACACAGTCTCGACAGAGAGAGAGACTATACGTAGTCGAGTCTTGCTGCAGACCAGGAGAAACATCATGGGGATGGAAGGAACCACATGGCTGCAGACCAGGACCAGGTTGTCCTGCAGGAAGAATCAAAAGGCTGCAGGCTACAGTTGTTCTTCTCTTCATGGGGGAATGGAAAGGAATGGGGAATGGAAAGGAATGGGGAATGGAAAGGAATGGGGAAGGAATGGAAAGCAAGGGGAATGGAAAGCAATGGGGAGATAGAATGAAGGAATGGGGACTGGGGGAATGGAAAGAATGGGGAAGGGAATGGAAAGGAATGAGGGGAATGGAAGGAATGGAATGGGAAAAGGAATGGGGGGAATGGGAATGGGAATGGGAATGGAAAGGAATGGGGAATGAAGGAATGGGAATGGAATGGAATGGGGAATGGAAAGGAATGGGGAAATGAAAGGAATGGAAAGAATGGAAGGAAAGGAATGGGAATGGAAAGGAATAGGGAATGGAAAGAACAGGAATGGGATGGAAAGGAATGAGAAGGAATGGAATGGAAGGGAATGGAAAGGAATAGGGAATGGAAAGGAATGGGGGGAATGGAAAGCAATGGGAATGGAAAGGAACAGGAATAGGGAATGGAAAGCAAAGGGGGAATGGAAAGGAAGGGGAATGGAAAGGAATGGGGATGGAAAGGAATGGGAATGGAAAGGAATGGAAAGGAATGGGGAATGGAAAGGAATGGGAAGGAAAGGAATAGAATGGAAAGGAATGGGGAATGGAAAGCAAATGGGGAATGGAAAGGAAAGGGAATGGAAAGGAATGGGGAATGGAAATTCTATGGGGATGGAAAGGAAAAGGGGAATGGAAAAGGAATGGGGAATGGAAAGGAAAAGGAATGGAATGGAATGGGGAATGGAAAGGAATCTCTTCTCTCTAATGGGGAATGGGGAATGGGAATGGAAAGGAAAAGTGGAAATGTTTGGGAATGGAAAGTCTTTCCCCTGAATAGAAATCCCCATTTCTTCCTTTGTGGAACTGGGAATGGAAAGGAACAGGAATTCTAATGGAAAGGAATGGAATGGAAAGGAATGGAATTGCGTGGAAAGGAACAGGAATCGGAATGGAATGCAGGAATAGGGAATGGAAAGGAATGGGAGTTTCCCAAGGAAAATGAATAGGGAATCCTCTGAATTATGGAAATCTGGGAATTTCCTGTTAAGACTGTCAGGGAAGGAAAGGAATTGAATAATGGAGGAAGGAATGGAACCGTGCATGAGCAGAAAATGGGGAATGGAAAGAACACGAATGGAAAGGTGGGAATGGAAAGGAACAGGAATAGGAATGAAGGACTGGGCCGAATGGAAAGGATGGATGGGAAAGACTAGAGGAATGGGAAAGGAATGGGAATGGAAAGGAATGGACATTTCTGGAATTCAGGAAAAGGAAAGGAATCGTGAATGGAAGAATGGAAAGGAATGGGGAATAGGAACCTAGGGTTAATAATAGGGAATGGAAAGGAACAGAGAATGAGGAATGGAAAGCAAAGACGCTCGAAAGGAATGGAATGGAAAGGAACAGGAATAGGGAATGGAACCCAACAGGAATCTGGGAGATGCTGAGAACCTGGGAATTTCAAAGACAACTGGGAATGGATAATAAATGACAAACATGAATGGCCACCTGGGACCTCCTGGCGAAAAAGAACCAGGAATGGAACGGAAGGGGAATGGATAACCAACCGTTCAATGGAAAGGAACAGGAATAGGGCCGGAAAGCTTTCTTATGGAAAGGAATGGGGAATGGAAACCCAACACATTCTGGAAAGGAATGAGCACTAAAGGAATTGAGCACAGCTATGGCCGGGAAAGAAAGGGGAATGGATCTGGGGAGGACAAGGGAATGGGAATGGAAGTTCCAGAACAGGGAATAGGGGATGGAAAGGAATTCCTTCAGGAATGGAAAGCTTCCTGGGGCCATGGAAAGCAATAGGAATGGAAAGGAACAGGAATAGGGAATGGAAAGGAACAGGAATAGGAATGAAGAAAGCTCCAGGGAATGGAAAGGAATGGGCATGGAAAGGAATGGGGAATGGAAAGGAACAGGAATAGGGCATGGAAAGGAACAGGAATGGGAATGGAAAGGAATGGGGAATGGAAAGCAATGGGGAATGGAAACGAGAAAAAGGAATAGGAATGGAACAGGAACGGAATAGGAATGGAGGGAACAGAATAGGGAATGAGAGAATGGGGAATGGAAAGCAAAGGGGAATGGAAAGGAAAAAGAATAGGGAATGGAAAGGAAAATGAATAGGGAATGGAAAGGAATGGGGAATGGAAAGCAATGGAGAATGGAAAGGAAAATGAATAGGGAATGGAAAGGATCAGGAATAGGGAATGGAAAGGAATGGGGAATGGAAAGGAATGGGGAATGGAAAGGAAAAGGAATAGGGAATGGAAAGGAACAGGAATAGGGAATGGAAAGGAAAAGGAATAGGGAATGGAACAGGAAAAGGAATAGGGAATGGAACAGGAAAAGGAATAGGGAATGGAAAGGAACAGGAATAGGGAAGGGAAAGGAATGGGGAATGGAAAGCAAAGGGGAATGGAAAGGAAAAGGAATAGGGAATGGAAAGGAATGGGGAATGGAAAGGAAAAGGAATAGGGAATGGAAAGGAATGGGGAATGGAAAGCAATGGGGAATGGAAAGGAACAGGAATAGGGAATGGAAAGCAAAGGGGAATGGAAAGGAATGGGGAATGGAAAGGAATGGGGATGGGAAAGGAATGGGGAATGGAAAGGAATTGAAAGGAATGGGGAATGGAAAGGAATGGGGAATGGAAAGCAAAGGGGAATGGAAAGGAAAAGGAATAGGGAATGGAAAGGAACAGGAATAGGGAATGGAAAGGAATGGGGAATGGAAAGGAATGGGGAATGGAAAGCAATAGGGAATGGAAAGGAACAGGAATAGGGAATGGAAAGGAACAGGAATAGGGAATGGAAAGCAAAGGGGAATGGAAAGGAATGGGGCATGGAAAGGAATGGGGAATGGAAAGGAACAGGAATAGGGAATGGAAAGGAACAGGAATAGGGAATGGAAAGGAATGGGGAATGGAAAGCAATGGGGAATGGAAAGGAAAAGGAATAGGGAATGGAAAGGAACAGGAATAGGGAATGGAGAGGAACAGGAATAGGGAATGGAGAGGAATGGGGAATGGAAAGCAAAGGGGAATGGAAAGGAAAAAGAATAGGGAATGGAAAGGAAAATGAATAGGGAATGGAAAGGAATGGGGAATGGAAAGCAATGGAGAATGGAAAGGAAAATGAATAGGGAATGGAAAGGATCAGGAATAGGGAATGGAAAGGAATGGGGAATGGAAAGGAATGGGGAATGGAAAGGAAAAGGAATAGGGAATGGAAAGGAACAGGAATAGGGAATGGAAAGGAAAAGGAATAGGGAATGGAACAGGAAAAGGAATAGGGAATGGAACAGGAAAAGGAATAGGGAATGGAAAGGAACAGGAAAAGGAATAGGGAAAGGAACAGGAAAAGGAATAGGGAATGGAACAGGAAAAGGAATAGGGAATGGAACAGGAACAGGAAAAGGAATAGGGAATGGAACAGGAACAGGAAAAGGAATAGGGAATGGAACAGGAACAGGAAAAGGAATAGGGAATGGAAAGGAACAGGAAAAGGAATAGGGAATGGAACAGGAAAAGGAATAGGGAATGGAACAGGAACAGGAAAAGGAATAGGGAATGGAAAGGAACAGTAAAAGGAATAGGGAATGGAACAGGAAAAGGAATAGGGAATGGAAAGGAACAGGAAATGGAATAGGGAATGGAAAGGAACAGGAAAGGGAATAGGGAATGGAAAGGAACAGGAAAAGGAATAAGGAATGGAAAGGAACAGGAACAGGAATGGGGAATGGAAAGGAACAGGAAACTGAATAGGGAATGAACAGGAATGGGGAATGGAAAGGAACATGAAAGGGAATAGGGAATGGAAAGGAATGTAGTCATTACTATAGTACACAGTCTAGAGAGAGAGACAATATGTAGTCATTACTATAGCACACAGTCTAGAGAGAGAGAGAGACTATACGTAGTCGAGTCTTGCTGCAGACCAGGAGAAACATCATAGGGATGGAAGGAACCACATGGCTGCAGACCAGGACCAGGTTGTCCTGCAGGAAGAATCAAAAGGCTGCAGGCTACAGTTGTTCTTCTCTTCATGGACTGAACTGGGGTCAGAACTAAACAGAAGTTAAAGAGAGAGGAGAGACAGAGCAGAGAGAAGGGAATGGAAAGGAATGGGGAATGGAAAGGAATGGGGAATGGAAAGGAATGGGGAATGGAAAGGAATGGGGAAGGGAAAGGAATGGAAAGGAATGAGGAATGGGGAAAGGAAGGGAATGGAAAGGAATAGGGAATGGAAAGGAATGGGGAATGGAAAGGAATGGGGAATGGAAAGGAACAGGAATAGGGAATGGAAAGGAATGGGGAATGGAAAGGAATGGGGAATGGAAAGGAACAGGAATAGGGAATGGAAAGCAAAGGGGAATGGAAAGGAATGGGGAAGGGAATGGAAAGGAATGGGGAATGGAAAGGAATGGGGACTGGGGAATGGAAAGGAATGGGGAAGGGAATGGAAAGGAATGGGGAATGGGGAATGGAATGGAATGGAAAGGAATGGGGAATGGGGAATGGAAAGGAATGGGGAAGGGAATGGAAAGGAATGGGGAATGGGGAATGGAATGGAAAGGAATGGGGAATGGGGAATGGAAAGGAATGGGGAATGGAAAGGAATGGGGAAGGGAAAGGAATGGGGAAAGGAATGGGATGGAAAGGAATGAGGAATGGGGAATGGAAAGGGATGGAAAGGAATAGGGAATGGAAAGGAATGGGGAATGGAAAGCAATGGGGAATGGAAAGGAACAGGAATAGGTACTGGAAAGCAAAGGGAATGGAAAGGAATGGGGAATGGAAAGGAATGGGGATGGGAAAGGAATGGGGAATGGAAAGGAATGGAAAGGAATGGGGAATGGAAAGGAATGGGGAAGGGAAAGGAATGGGGAATGGAAAGCAATGGGGAATGGAAAGGAACAGGAATAGGGAATGGAAAGCAAAGGGGAATGGAAAGGAATGGGGAATGGAAAGGAATGGGGATGGGAAAGGAATGGGGAATGGAAAGGAATGGGGAATGGAAAGGAATGGGGAATGGAAAGGAATGGGGAATGGAATGGAATGGGGAATGGAAAGGAATGGGGAAGGGAAATGAATGGGGAATGGAAGGGAATGGGGAATGGAAAGCAATAGGGAATGGAAAGGAACAGGAATAGGAAATGGAAAGGAACAGGAATAGGGAATGGAAAGCAAAGGGGAATGGAAAGGAATGGGGAATGGAAAGAAAGGGAATGGAATGGAAAAATGGGGAATGGAAAGGAACTTCTCCTGTTAATGGAAAGGAATGGGGAATGGAAAGCAAAGGGGAATGGAAAGGAAAAGGAATAGGGAATGGGGAATGGAAAGGAAAAGGAATAGGGAATGGGGAATGGAAAGGAAAAGGAATAGAGAATGGAAAGGAATGGGGAATGGAAAGCAAAGGGGAATGGAAAGGAAAAGGAATAGGGAATGGAAAGGAACAGGAATAGGGAATGGAAAGGAATGGGGAATGGAAAGGAAAAGGAATAGGGAATGGAAAGCAAAGGGGAATGGAAAGGAATGGGGAATGGAAAGGAACAGGAAAATGAATAGGGAATGGAAAGGAACAGGAACAGGAATAGGGAATGGAAAGGAACAGGAAAAGGAATAGGGAATGGAACAGGAAAAGGAATAGGGAATGGAAAGAAACAGGAACAGGAATGGGGAATGGAAGATGTGACGGAAAGAAAGAGACCATCACTGTGCTTTGGTTTTCAGTCAGATGATGAGAAGTCGACAATCAGTTTTGGTATTAAATGTGTAGGAAACAGTAAAGCATGGAGAAGAAAGGAACTGACAGTGCCAGTCAGATCAGACCATATGTTGAACTATGACATCATGGTGTTAGAATGAGCACGTGTTTACATATATGTTACACCTTTCATTCATACTAAACGTCAGTAATAATCTATTGAATTGAGTCCTCCTGCACGGAGAGTTGAAGTCTGAGTGAGTCTGTCCACTGCCAGATGAGAGATGGAAAAGCTGGGGTTTAACATAGTAGATTTGAGCCCAAAAGAGTTACGACAGAATCTCCAGATTCAATAATGGAAACAACTGTCTATTGCACAAGCCAGTCTGGGCTGACTGGAGGAGCGAGAGAGAGAGGTAGGAGGGAGGGAGGGGGAGAGAGAGCGGGAGAGGGAGGGGGAGAGAGAGAGAGAGAGAGGGAGGAGAGAGGGGGAGAGAGAGATGTAGGAGGGAGGGGAGAGAGGGTAGGAGGGAGGGGGAGAGAGAGCGGGAGAGGGGAGAGAGAGAGGGAGGGGAGAGAGAGAAAAATATAGAGGAGAGAGGTAGGAGGGAGGGGAGAGGGAGAGAGAACCAGAGCCTCAAACCAGATGTTTTCCTGGCCCACCATTCCAACCTGGACTTGAGCAGTTTTTATGATCAGGTCCACCTATACAAGGCAGCAGTGCCCACCTTCGCCAGGACTCTAAAGGACATCACCCTCAACTGCAGCCCCAACACCTCACACAGGAGTATCAGATCAACAGACACCCCACCCAGACCAGTGAGACACTCTCCCAGACCTGTGTGACCCCCCCCCCCCCCCGACCTACACATAGAGGACCCACGCTGGGAGGACCTACATCCAGACCACAGCACCACCAGCCACATCCACACAAAGTCTTCACTATTTCATCCTGGACTATCCAGGGCCTGAGGTCATCTGCCTTTGGCCTAAAGAGCAGGAACCTGGAAATCAAAAATACAGAAAATGTCATCCTACCAGAAACCTGGTATAGAAGAGATGGACCCAATGGTTGCCCTCTAGGTCATAGACAGCTGGTAGTCCCATCCACCAAACTACCAGGTATGAAACAGGGAAGGGACTCGGGAGGTATGCTAATTTGGTATATGAATAAAAACAGGAAGCTTTTACATTTAGCTAGACATTCTAAAGGAAGTGATGTCAACAGGGTAACATATCCTCCTATGGGTTAACTACTGTGCCCTCCACTAATATTGGCACTTTGGTAAATATGAGCAGAACAGGTCAACAGAGTAACATATCCTCCTATGGGTTAACTACTGTGCCCTCCACTAATATTGGCACTTTGGTAAATATGAGCAGAACAGGTCAACAGAGTATCATATCCTCCTATGGGTTAACTACTGTGCCCTCCACTAATATTGGCACTTTGGTAAATATGAGCAGAACAGGTCAACAGGGTAAATATGAGCATATCCCTCCTATGGGTTAACTACTGTGCCCTCCACTAATATTGGCACTTTGGTAAATATGAGCAGAACAGGTCAACATAGTAACATATCCTCCTATGGGTTAACTACTGTGCCCTCCACTAATATTGGCACTTTGGTAAATATGAGCAGAACAGGTCAACAGAGTATCATATCCTCCTATGGGTTAACTACTGTGCCCTCCACTAATATTGGCACTTTGGTAAATATGAGCAGAACAGGTCAACAGGGTAACATATCCTCCTATGGGTTAACTACTGTGCCCTCCACTAATATTGGCACTTTGGTAAATATGAGCAGAACAGGTCAACAGAGTAACATATCCTCCTATGGGTTAACTACTGTGCCCTCCACTAATATTGGCACTTTGGTAAATAGGAGCAGAACAGGTTGTGAAATACATTTATTTATTGTTTATGGTCTTGGTCTTTAATTAAATTAAAATAATTGAAATAAAAAAATGATCAAAAAACAAATATTTTTCTCAAATATATAGTGTATGTGCCACAATTATTTGCACACCTTCATTCAACACTTTGTGAAACCTCCCTTTGCCAAGATAACATCTCTGAGTCTTCTCCTATAATGTGTAATGAGGTTGGAGAACACATGACAAGGGATCTGAGACCATTCCTCCACACAGAATCTCTCCAGATCCTTCATGTTCTGGGGTCCACTTGTGGACTCTCCTCTTCAGCTCATCACACAGGTTTTCTGTGGGGTTTAGGTCAGGGGACTGGGATGAACATGGAAAAACCTTGATTCTGTGGTCAGTGAACCATTTGTATCCTGCTGGAAGATCCAACCACGGCCCAGTTTAAGCTTCCTAGCAGAGTTAGTCAGGTTTTGATGTAATATCTGCTGGTACTTGATGGAGTCCATGATACCATGTATCCTGACAAGTTGTCCAGGGCCTTTGGAAGAAAAACAGGCCCACTGTCATGCCTTGGTCATTGTATTTTGTGTTTTTGTTATATGTTTGGGTAGGCCAGGGTGTGACATGAGTTTATATGTTGTATTTCATATTGGGGTTTGTATTATTTGGGATTGCGGCTGATTAGGGGTGTGTCTAGTTAGGCTTGGCTGCCTGAGGCGATTCTCAATCAGAGTCAGGTGCTTGTCGTTGTCTCTGATTGAGAACCGTATTTAGGTAGCCTGAGTTCGCGTTGTATTTTGTGGGTGTTTGTTCCTGTCTCTGTGTAGTGTTCACCAGATAGGCTGTAATTAGTTCACGTTCCGTTTGTTGTTTTTGTCTTTATTCAGTTATTTCATGTACCGCGATATATTTCATTAAAGTCATGAGTAACCTACACGCTGCATTTCGGTCTGACTCTCTTCATTCAACAGACGAACTACGTTACACCCACAACATCAAAGATCCACCACCAGACTTCACAGTGAGGACGAGGTACTTTTCTGCATGTCTATCTTTCTGTCTACGCCAAACACACCTCTGGTGATTGTTTCCAAAAGACTCTATTTTGGTCTCATCTGACCATAGAACCCGGTCCCATAGAAAGTTACATTAACATTTGAAAAACTGTAGGTGCTTGAGTTTGATGAAAGCAAAGGCTGTTTCAATGGAAACTCTCCCAAACAACTTGTGGTTATGTAGGAAACATCTGATCTTAGTTTTGGAGACTTTCTGACCCCAAGTCCCAACTTTTTATTTTATTAGGCAAGTCAGTTATTAAGAACAAATTCTTATTTACAATGACGGCCTAGTCACAGTGGGTTAACTGCCTTGTTCAGGGGTAGAACGACAGACAGCTCGGGGATTCAATCTAGCAACGTTTAGGTTACTAGTCCAACGCTCTAACCACTAGACTAAGTAACGCCCCTCTAACCACTCGGCTACCTGCCGCCCCAACTAACGTCTAGTAGTTCTGTCGACTACATTATCACTGACCTCACAGTCAGCCAACTGACACCCATATCAAAATCACAGTCTACTTGAACAGAGCATTACAAAGGAACTGAATAATATTAAGAAATGCTAAGGAAAGTAGTTAGGAAACCTACCAAAAAAAATAAAAAATGAGGCAACAACAAATCCAATCCTTTTTAGACAACTTCCTGGACAAAAAGTTTTACTGTAATAGTGAAGGTGTAAACTTGGCAGTAGAAAACCTAAACAATATATTTGACCTCTCAGCTTCCCTATCAAATCTAAATATATCAAGAAGATAACCTAAGAAAATGAACAACAATGACAAATGGTTTGATGAAGAATGCAAAAACCTATGAAAGAAATTGAGAAACCTATCCAACCAAAAACAGAGACCCAGAAAACCTGAGTCTACGCCTTCACTACTGTGAATCACTAAAACAATACAGAAATACACTATGGAAAAAGAAGGAACAGAACGTCAGAAATCAGCTCAATGTAATTGAAGAATCCATAGACTCCAACCACTTCTGTGAAAATTGGAAAGCACTAAACAAACAACAAGAAGAGTTAACTATCCGAAAAGGAGATGTATGGATAAACCACTTCTCCAATCTTATTGGCCCTATACAAACAACAAACAGAAAAAACATGATCAAATGCAAATCTTCGAATCAACTATTAAAGACTACCAGAACCCACTGGACGCTCCAATTACATTGAATGAACTACAGGACAAAATACAAACCCTCCAACCCAAAAAAGGCCTGTGGTGTTGATGGTGTCCTCAATTAAATGATAAAATATACAGACCACAAATTCCAAATGGCTATACTTAAACTATTTACCATCATCCTTAGCTCTGGCATCTTCCCCAGTATTTGAAACCAAGGAGGGATATGTGTCAACAGCAACCTTGGGAAAATCCTCTGCATTATCATTAACAGCAGACTCCTACATTTCCTCAGTGAAAACAATGTACTGAGCAAATGTCATCAATTGGCTTTTTACCAAATTGCCATACAACAGACCATGTATTCACCCTGCACACCCTCATTGATAAACAAAGAAAGCAAAACAAAGGCAACGTATTCTTGTGGGTTGTTGATTTCAAAATAGCTTTTGACTCAATTTGGTATGAGGGTCTGCTGTACAAATTGATGGAAAGTGGTGTTGGGGGAAAAACATACGACATTATAAAATCTATGTACACAAACAAGTGTGTAAAAGAAATTGGCAAAAAACACACATTTCTTTCCACATGGCCATGGTGTGAGACAGGGATGCAGCTTAAGCCCCATCGTCTTCAACATACATATCAGTGAATTGGCGAGGGCACTATTCTTCTGTTTGCTGATGATCCGGTGCTTCTGTCCCCAACCAAGGAGGGCCTACAGCAGCACATAGATCTTCTGTACAGATACTGTCAGACCAGGGACCAGACAGTAAATCTCAGTAAGTCAAAACTAATGGTGTTCCAAAAAAGGTCCAGTCGCCAGGACCACAAATACAAATTCCATCTAGACACCGTTGCCCTAGAGAAAAAAACGACACATACCTCAGCCTGAACATCAGCGCCACAGGTAACTTCCACAAAGCTGTGAACCATCTGAGAGACAAGAAGGGGCTTCTATGCCATCAAAAGGAACATCGAATCCTGTTATCAACACTGGACTAGGGCCTAATGTGATAACACTGGACTAGGGCCTAACGTGATAAAACTGGACTAGGGCCTAACGTGATAACACTGGACTAGGGCCTAACGTGATAACACTGGACTAGGGCCTAACGTGATAACACTGGACTAGGGCCTAACGTGATAACACTGGACCTAACGTAGGGCCTAAGGGCCTAACGTGATAACACTGGACTAGGGCCTAACGTGATAACACTGGACTAGGGCCTAACGTGATAACACTGGACTAGGGCCTAACGTGATAACACTGGACTAGGGCCTAACGTGATAACACTGGACGAGGGCCTAATGTGATAACACTGGACGAGGGCCTAACGTGATAACACTGGACGAGGGCCTAACGTGATAACACTGGACTAGGGCCTAACGTGATACACTGGACTAGGGCCTAACGTGATAACACTGGACTAGGGCCTAACGTGATACACTGGACTAGGGCCTAACGTGATACACTGGACTAGGGCCTAACGTGATAACACTGGACTAGGACCTAACGTGATAACACTGGACTAGGACCTAACATGATAACACTGGACTAGGGCCTAACGTGATAACACTGGACTAGGGCTAACGTGATAACACTGGACTAGGCCCGTATAACACTGGACTAGGGCCTAACGTGATAACACTGGACTAGGGCCTAACACTGTGATAACACTGGACTAGGGCCTAACGGACTGATAACAAAAACAAGACTTCCTTACTCAAACTCACCAGAAGTGGAATGGAACTAAAGTGGAATTTGCGCAATGGATGTCAGAGATTTGTTTGTGTTCTTGCTAGATGATTCCACGTGCATCAGTATTTTGTGATAAATGTGAACATTGACAGGGCACTCTGAGTATTACATTCCAAGTGTGTCTCTTTTCCAGTAAACTGTAAATGAACTTCACAAGTACTTCCCGATCATAATGAATCCTTCAAAGTGATGTGTTGTTTACCAATGTCTTTATAAGTTGCTGCACCAAAACCCATTTCTCTATCGTTCTGTTGCAAAGCAGGACAGGAACATCACATTCATTCCCAGCACATCAACTTAAGAGGTATGGTTCCCACTTGTTTAGTTTTTGTCTTAATTATATTACTGCAGTTTAAAGACACAATATATAAACTGTACGGATTTTCAATGGTCATTTCGATCATTACAACCATCGATTTATTGAAGAATATAGATGATCAATGTGTTATGAGCTGATTCTAACTGTGTTGTCCAGTCATCAATCTATGTTCCTATTACTGCACTGGTTCTGTTTCTATTAGAGTCTTTGTAAACACACCAATAGCTTCTGTATAAACTAGCATGTTGATCTCCTGTTAGTCCTGTCATCAATCTATGTTCCTATTACTGCACTGGTGCTGTTTCTAGTAGAGTCTTTGTAAACACACCAATAGCTTCTGTATAAACTAGCATGTTGATCTCCTGTTAGTCCTGTCATCAATCTATGTTCCTATTACTGCACTGGTGCTGTTTCTAGTAGAGTCTTTGTAAACACACCAATAGCTTCTGTATAAACTAGCATGTTGATCTCCTGTTAGGCCTGTCATCAATCGTTCCATCTGTCTCATTTGAGAGAGGTTACGTTTCCGTTCCATCCCTCAACTGGCAACAAAGTGGCAGAGTCAAGCTGTTCAAATGACACATTCACATATTCTGCATGCTGCTTTTCAACAGCTTGTATTCTTGTCGATCCCATTGACAGTAAAGGTTCCCATCATGTAATTTATAAGCAGATGTTTCCTGTTCTTCTGTTTGTATGACACCAGTGATTTACTGTCCATTTGGGTCTCTGTGTTCTTCTCCCTGATGTTTTAGGTTATGGCTCTGAGCAGACCTCTGACTTTGGGGCTCTGTGTTCTTCTCCCTGATGTTTTAGTTATGACACCAGCAGATTCTGACTCTGACCATTTGGGGCTCTGTGTTCTTCTCCCTGATGTTTTAGGTTATGGCTCTGAGCAGACCTCTGACTTTGGTCTCTGTGTTCTTCTCCCTGATGTTTTAGGTTATGGCTCTGAGCAGACCTCTGACTTTGGTCTCCGTCTTCTTCTCCCTGATGTTTTAGATTATGGCTCTGAGCAGACCTCTGACTTTGGTCTCTGTCTTCTTCTCCTGATGTTTTAGGTTATGGCTCTGAGCAGACCTCTGATTTGTTTTAGGTCTCTGTGTTCTTCTCCCTGATGTTTTAGGTTATGGCTCTGAGCAGACCTCTGACTTTGGGTCTCTGTGTTCTTCTCCCTGATGTTTTAGGTTATGGCTCTGAGCAGACCTCTGACTTTGGGTCTCTGTGTTCTTCTCCCTGATGTTTTAGGTTATGGCTCTGAGCGGACCTCTGACTTTGGGGCTCTGTGTCTTCTCCCTGCTGGTTCTGCCAGGCCAGATGGAGAAGTGTGAATGCCAGGGTCCTAGAGGAATGCCTGGGTTTCCTGGTTCTCCTGGCCCTCGTGGGCCTGCTGGGCTTTCTGGAGGTAAATGAGTTGCAAGCTTAGTACGACTGCCTTAGCCTATCATAAACCAAAATATAAGACGGTTGATTTTGGAGGAAACTGTCACTTTAAGCATGTACATTCATTTGCGTACCTGATGATGGAGAACAAAGAACTCTGAATTACCTCAGTTAGATAAACCCTCCTACTCCTACAAACAGGCTTTGTCTGTACCAGTTGCCAAACATAACTGGGGCTGGGGTATAATGTGAAAGCCCAATCCGGTATATTTCCTGCTGTTAGCCTTTGATAAAACATAAAACATAAAAAAACAATAACATAGACTGTTGATTTTGTAATAAAGTGCCACTTTAAGCCAGATCATACTGCAGAGCACTTTACAGGCCAATTGAAGCTGTCTTTGGTGTGTACAGTATGGTGATGAACCCGATCCCTGTTGTCTCTCCATAGGCATGCCTGGACTTCCTGGTCCACCTGGAGAGAGAGGTAGAGTCTGACAGGGTCACGACACCCTTCATGTAAGGGGTCACAACACCATTCATTCATGTAATGGGGTCACAACACCCTTCACGTAAGGGGGTCACAACACCCTTCATGAAGGGGGTCACAACACCCCTTCACATAATGGGGTCACAGCACACCCTTCATGAAGGGGTCACAACACCCTTCACATAATGGGGTCACAACACCCTTCACATAATGGGGTCACAAACCCTTCACGTAATGGGGTCACAACACCCTTCACATAATGGGGTCACAACACCCTTCACATAATGGGGGTCACAACACCCTTCACATAATGGGGGTCACAACACCCTTCACATAATGGGGTCACAACACCCTTCACATAAGGGGGTCACAACACCCTTCACATAATGGGGTCACAACACCCTTCACGTAATGGGGTCACAACACCCTTCACATAATGGGGTCACAACACCCTTCACATAATGGGGTCACAACACCCTTCACACAATGGGGTCACAACACCCTTCACGTAATGGGGTCACAACACCCTTCACATAATGGGGTCACAACACCCTTCATCATTTTTTGGGGTCACAAGACAAAGACCTCTGAAGACCTCAATTAGATAACCACATCAACTGGGTTAACTGCCTGTTCAGGGCAGAAGGACAGATTTGTATCTTGTCAGCTCGGGATTTGAACTTATCCAACGCTCTAACCACTAGGCTACCCTGCCGCCCCATTAAAAGGGGCTGTGGGGTAAGTGAATTAATAGTAAAGCTGTGAATGTTATTCTTAGATAATGAAACAAAGATCCTTAACAAGGTCAGATGACTCAAGTATAGACTGGTAACTTGTTTCTAATTTGTATGTAAGTGTCTTTCCTCATGCTGAACACATTTGACTCTACAACCCATAAAGCCTATCAGGATAGATTTACCTCCATCTTGGTAATTTGGGAAGTCCATCCACATCTATATTATCTCCTATCATTATACAGCCATCCACACCTCTATTATCTCCTATCATTATACAGCCATCCACATCTAACTCTCTATTATCTCCTATCTCCTATTATACAGCCATCCACACCTCTATTATATCTATCATTATCTCCACACCTCTATCATTATACAGCCATCCACATCATTATACAGCCATATTATCTCCTATCTTTATACAGCCATCCACACCTCTATTATCTCCTATCATTATACAGCCATCCACACCTCTATTATCTCCTATCATTATACAGCCATCCACACCTCTATTATCTCCTATTTATCTCCTATCATTATACAGCCATCCACACCTCTATTATCTCCTATCATTATACAGCCATCCACATCTCCATTATCTCCCTATCATTATACAGCCATCACACCTCTCTATTATCTCCCTATCATTATACAGCCATCCACATCTCTATTATCTCCTATCATTATACAGCCATCCACACCTCTATTATCTCCTATCATTATACAGCCATCCACATCTCTATTATCTCCTATCATTATACAGCCATCCACATCTCTATTATCTCCTATCATTATACAGCCATCCACATCTCTATTATCTCCTATCATTATACAGCCATCCACATCTCTATTATCTCTCCACAGGGCCACCTGGACCTCCTGAACTCTCTGGGTTCCTTGTTTGAGTTGGTGAAGATGAACGAGTCCCAGGTCCACCTGGTCCACCTGGACCCCGGGCCCCTGCAGGAGCTACTGGTATACAGCTGATTGATCTCTTCCTGGTTATGTATTTATTATTTTGTTCTCTCTAGTCACACCTTCTGTTTTCACAGACTTAGACCTGGAACCCCTACAAGAAAGCTTGGTCAAACTGGAGCTGGGTAAGGAAGTGAATTTCAGAGCATGAGGATATGTACTTGAATGCAACATTACAGATCCCGGATCTTAATTTGATCACTCTGTTGTCACTGAGAATTTTCCTGCACAGTAGTAAATGCAAGCGTTTAGTGTCCTCGGGTTTTTAAAATGCTTCTAAAGTTTTAACTTCCACTTAGAAATGTCAGACTTGTTTTGCCTTAACAAAACATGGATCATCAATCCCCTGCAAATAATGTCCATTCATTATAATCCATAACAATTCATATTTCCTGTTGCTGCAGGATCATTTTCCTGCTGTGTGAAACTGGCTCAAATTAAGATACTGCATCCGTAGATTATATTGTCTCTTACTAAGTATCCGTTCAACGTAAATGATGCAGTATTGGTAATTTGGGAAAAGGAGGTGTGAATTTAGTCATGTGTTGGCATTTGTGAAATATGAAAAGGCAACTTTTGTTTCCCCTTTTAATGTTAGACTGACTGCATTAATACCTGGTTTCTCTTCAGCCATAAACTATGACTTCACCAGAAGAGTTGACAAGAAGTACTTTGTGTCACACAAGAGACCGGGTTCCTTTGCCGATGCTGTTCGGTTCTGTACCAAGAGGGGCTTGGTGTTGGCTTTGCCCAAGAACCGGGAGGAAAACACTGCTCTCACTCAGGTCTTTGAAGGGGCTTTGAAGAATGCATGGCTCAATGTGGACAACAGGAAAGAGGGGAAGTTTCAGGTAGATCTGCAAGGCCATCCCCTCACCTTTTTCCAAATGGGCAGATGGGGAACCAAAAGTGCCTGATGGGGATAGGGGCTGTACAATGTTGACAGAGTCAGGTGCATGGCAGGTGACATATGATTGCTCCTTCAATGCCTATATCGTGTGTGAGATATAGGGACATGTCTATGAAAAGCTGTTTCAGAGTTTACCATGAAAGCTTTCTTCTTCACTTCTCTAGGTCTTGTCTCTGGGTCTTGTCTCTAGGTCTTGTCTCTAGGTCTTGTCTCTAGGTCTTGTCTCTAGGTCTTGTCTCTAGGTCTTGTCTCTAGGTCTTGTCTCTAGGTCTTGTCTCTAGGTCTTGTCTCTAGGTCTTGTCTCTAGGTCTTGTCTCTAGGTCTTGTCTCTAGGTCTTGTCTTGTCTCTAGGTCTTGTCTCTAGGTCTTGTCTCTAGGTCTTGTCTCTAGGTCTTGTCTCTAGGTCTTGTCTCTAGGTCTTGTCTCTAGGTCTTGTCTCTAGGTCTTGTCTCTAGGTCTTGTCTCTAGGTCTTGTCTCTAGGTCTTGTCTCTAGGTCTTGTCTCTTGTCTAGGTCTTGTCTCTAGGTCTTGTCTCTAGGTCTTGTCTCTAGGTCTTGTCTAGTCTTGTCTCTAGGTCTTGTCTCTAGGTCTTGTCTCTAGGTCTTGTCTCTAGGTCTTGTCTCTAGGTCTTGTCTCTAGGTCTTGTCTCTAGGTCTTGTCTCTAGGTCTTGTCTCTAGGTCTTGTCTCTAGGTCTTGTCTCTAGGTCTTGTCTCTAGGTCTTGTCTCTAGGTCTTGTCTCTAGGTCTTGTCTCTAGGTCTTGTCTCTAGGTCTTGTCTCTAGGTCTTGTCTCTAGGTCTTGTCTCTAGGTCTTGTCTCTAGGTCTTGTCTCTAGGTCTTGTCTCTAGGTCTTGTCTCTAGGTCTTGTCTCTAGGTCTTGTCTCTAGGTCTTGTCTCTAGGTCTTGTCTCTAGGTCTTGTCTCTAGGTCTTGTCTCTAGGTCTTGTCTCTGGAGTCTTGTCTCTTGTCTCTAGGTCTTGTCTCTAGGTCTTGTCTCTAGGTCTTGTCTCTAGGTCTTGTCTCTAGGTCTTGTCTCTAGGTCTTGTCTCTAGGTCTTGTCTCTAGGTCTTGTCTCTAGGTCTTGTCTCTAGGTCTTGTCTCTAGGTCTTGTCTCTAGGTCTTGTCTCTAGGTCTTGTCTCTAGGTCTTGTCTCTAGGTCTTGTCTCTAGGTCTTGTCTCTAGGTCTTGTCTCTAGGTCTTGTCTCTAGGTCTTGTCTCTAGGTCTTGTCTCTAGGTCTTGTCTCTAGGTCTTGTCTCTAGGTCTTGTCTCTAGGTCTTGTCTCCAGGTTTTTATCTTATACACATTTTCAGTTCTTCACATTTCATATTTTTATTCAAATGAGCTCATTAAAATGTGGGTCACAATATAAAATGGAAAGGTAAACTTGTTGATTAAAGCAGTAAACACATTGACTTTGGTACTTGTCTGTCTCCTTCATTCTCCTTCTCTCTGAACTGATTGGCTACTGATCAAACACATTTTACTGTGATTGTACTTGTCTGTCTCCTTCATGCTCCTTCTCTCTGAACTGATTGGCTACTGAGCACATGGCTACTTTGACCTACAGTTTGATGACAGAGCAACTATGTATTTCCAAACAACAAAATATCAAGTTAAACTTTAATGAATAGGCTGACATAGACCTGACACAGACCCCCCCCTAGTAAAGCAACGCATCTCAACACCAACTGAAGATGTTGTTTGTGAAGGAGACCCTCCTTACTGCTGGTTTTATAGGTTTCTCTGGAGACGTAATGACAGGTTATCCGTACCACCAGAGGGTGAAGGGGGACCTGTATCAGTGATGTTGACCAGATAGACAGACCCTCTGCTGAGATATAACACCCCATGTACTCGCCTAAGATTGAACTTTTCTGTCCCACGTATCATATGACCGTGTACAAAACCAAAATGACATTTATTTTTTGTGCATATAAAAACATGTCAATGGTATACAATGTCTGCCAATGGTACAAATATAAGTGCAATACAGAACTCAGATCTACTCTGAATCTACACAGAGCTGTACTGCTGTGTGTTCCCTGTGTTCACTGTTCTGGGACCAGGAAGTCTACTTGAATCCATGTCTCTCTAAGTTCTACATATTATCATCAGAGGGTGGAGTGTATCAGGGATGTTGACCAGATAGACAGATCACCTGCAGATCACCTCATGTACTTGCCTATGGTTATAAAATGTAATGTTTTTTGTCAAATGTGTCGTATATATTACTTACAAGCCGGGGCGGCAGGGTAGCCTAGTGGTTAGAGCGTTGGACTAGTAACCGGAAGGTTGCAAGTTCAAACCCCCGAGCTGACAAGGTACAAATCTGTCGTTCTGCCCCTGAACAGGCAGTTAACCCACTGTTCCTAGGCGGTCATTGAAAATAAGAATTTGTTCTTAACTGACTTGTCTAGTTAAATAAAGGTAAAATAAAAAATAAATAAAAAGCCCTTAACCAACAATGCATTTAAGAAAAATACAAAAAACGATAAGAAAAACAAATCATTAAAGAGCAGTAAACAACAATAGCAGGGCTTTATACAGGGGTTACTGGTACATTGTCATTTAGCAGACGCTCTTATCCAGAGCGACTTACAAATTGGTACAGAGTCAATGTGGAGGCTATATACAGGGTTCTGGTACAGAGTCAATGTGGAGGCTATATACAGGGGTTCTGGTACAGAGTCAATGTGGAGCTATATACAGGGTTCTGGTACAGAGTCAATGTGGAGGCTATATACAGGGGTACTGGTTCAGAGTCAATGTGGAGGCTATATACAGGGGGTACTGGTGCAGAGTCAATGTGGAGGCTATATACAAGGGGTACTGGTTCAGAGTCAATGTGGAGGCTATATACAGGGGGTACTGGTTCAGAGTCAATGTGGAGGCTATATACAGGGGTTCTGGTACAGAGTCAATGTGGAGGCTATATACAGGGGGTACTGGTTCAGAGTCAATGTGGAGGCTATATACAGGGGGTTCTGGTACAGAGTCAATGTGGAGGCTATATACAGGGGGTACCGGTACAGAGTCAACGTGGAGGCTATATACAGGTGGTACTGGTACAGAGTCGATGTGGAGGCTATATACAGGTGGTACTGGTTCAGAGTCAATGTGGAGGCTATATACAGGGGGTTCTGGTACAGAGTCGATGTGGAGGCTATATACAGGGGGTTCTGGTACAGAGTCGACGTGGAGGCTATATACAGGGGGTTCTGGTACAGAGTCGAGATGTGGAGGCTATATACAGAGGGTTCTGGTACAGAGTCGATGTGGAGGCTATATATAGGGGGTTCCGGTACAGAGTCAATGTGGAGGCTATATACAGAGGGTTCTGGTACAGAGTCGATGTGGAGGCTATATATAGGGGGTTCCGGTACAGAGTCAATGTGGAGGCTATATACAGGGGGTACCGGTACAGAGTCAACGTGGAGGCTATATACAGGTGGTACTGGTACAGAGTCGATGTGGAGGCTATATACAGGTGGTACTGGTTCAGAGTCAATGTGGAGGCTATATACAGGGGGTTCTGGTACAGAGTCGATGTGGAGGCTATATACAGGGGGTTCTGGTACAGAGTCGACGTGGAGGCTATATACAGGGGGTACTGGTACAGAGTCGACGTAGAGGCTATATACAGGGGGTTCTGGTACAGAGTCGATGTGGAGGCTATATACAGGGGGTTCTGGTACAGAGTCGATGTGGAGGCTATATACAGGGGGTTCTGGTACAGAGTCGATGTGGAGGCTATATACAGGGGGTTCTGGTACAGAGTCGAGATGTGGAGGCTATATACAGAGGGTTCTGGTACAGAGTCGATGTGGAGGCTATATACAGGGGGTACCGGTACAGAGTCGATGTGCCGTGTCACCGGTGTCGTGGTAATTGTACATGTAGGTTGAGTTATTAAATTGACTATGGAGTTGGAGTTGTAACAGCGTAGAAGGGGTGCGGGGGGAGGGAGAAATGCAAGTTGTCTCCTGAAAATTTTATGTAAATACAAGAATTCCTCCAATATTCTTTATGTGCAACTTGTTAAGTTATTTTGGGTGGTATGGTCATTTCCGGTTACAACTTGTTAAGTTATTTTGGGTGGTATGGTCATTTCTGGTTACAACTTGCAGAGTTGTTTACATGCTGCTGTGAGTTCTGTTGTTAACCTTACTTTGCTACCTAACAACTTTACAGTTTTTAGTTTTAAATTACAATTTCTATTTTTAGTTTTTCCCTCTCGACTTGGTTCTACAGGACCTCCACCAGCCGAAGCTAAGTAGTAACATTAACATGATGCTTTATCTGGACGTGATTCGTCAGGACCTCCACCAGCCGAAGCTAAGTAGTAACATTAACATGATGCTTTATCTGGACATGGTTCTACAGGACCTCCACCAGCCGAAGCTAAGTAGTAACATTAACATGATGCTTTATCTGGACTTGGTTCTACAGGACCTCCACCAGCCGAAGCTAAGTAGTAACATTAACATGATGCTTTATCTGGACTTGGTTCTACAGGACCTCCACCAGCCGAAGCTAAGTAGTAACATTAACATGATGCTTTATCTGGACTTGGTTCTACAGGACCTCCACCAGCTGACTAAGTAGTTCTTAACATGATGCTTTATCTGGACTTGGTTCTACAGGACCTCCACCAGCCGAAGCTAAGTAGTAACATTAACATGATGCTTTATCTGGACATGGTTCTACAGGACCTCCACCAGCCGAAGCTAAGTAGTAACATTAACATGATGCTTTATCTGGACTTGGTTCTACAGGACCTCCACCAGCCGAAGCTAAGTAGTAACATTAACATGATGCTTTATCTGGACATGGTTCTACAGCACCTCCACCAGCCGAAGCTAAGTAGTAACATTAAAAAACATCATCAAAAGTTGTGCTATAAATTCTCGGACAACCCAAAGATTCCTAGATGCCCCTCCAGACTTCCTCCGCCTACCCAAGGACGTCAGAGTACAAAAATCAGTTAACCACCTAACTGAAGAACTCAATTTAACCTTGTGCAATACCCTAGATGCAGTCGCACCCCTACAAACAAAAAAACATTTGTCATAAGAAACTAGCTCCCTCGTATACAGAAAATATACAGAAAATACCCGAGCTCTGAAGCAAGCTTCCAGAAAATTGGAACGGAAATAGCGCCACACCAAACTGGAATTCTTCCGACTAACTTGGAAAGACAGTACCGTGCAATATCGAAGACCCCTCACTGCTGCTTGATCATCCTAATTTTCCAATTTAATTTAATTTTGATACTGTCACAAAGCTAACTAAAAAGCAGCATTCCCCAAGAGAGGATGGCTTACACTTCAGCAGTGATAAATTATTTTCTTTGAGGAATAGATCATGATCATTAGAATACAAATTCCGGACTCCTCTTTAAATCTGCGTATTCCTCCAAAGCTCTGTTGTCCTGAGTCTGCACAATTCTGCCAGGACCTAGGATCAGGGGAGACACTCAAGTTCTTTAGTACTATATCTCTTGACACATTGATGAAAATGTGGCCTCTAAACAGCTAAGAAGCTGCATACTGGACACTATTCAACTAAACTACTGAAAGAGCTGCTTCCTGTGCTGGGCCCTCCTATGTTAAACATAATAAATGGATCTCTATCCACTGAATGTGTACCAAACTCACTAAAAATTGGCAGTAATAAAGCCTCTCTTGAAAACACCAAACCTTGTTGAAAAAAGCTCTCTAGGTTGAAATGTCAGAATAATAGTAGAGAGAATTATTTCTTTCAGCTTTTATTTCTTTCATTACATTCCAAGTGTGGTCAGAAGTGTATATACACTAAATTAGTATTTTGGTAGCATTGCCTTTAAATGGTTTAATTTGGGTCAAACGTTTCAGGTAGCCTTCCACAAGCTTCCCACAATAAGTTGGGTGAATTTTGGTCCTCCTGACAGAACTGTTTATAGGCCTCCTTGCTCGCACACACCTTTTCAGTTCTGCCCACACATGTTCTATAGGATTGAGGTCAGGGCTTTGTAATGGCCACTCCAATACCTTGACTTTGTTGTCCTTAAGTCATTTTGCCACAACTTTGGAAGTATGCTTCGGGTCATTGTCCATTTGGAAGACAAATTTGCTACCAAGCTTTAACTTCCTGACTGATGTCTTGAGATGTTGCTTCAATATATCCACATAATTTTCCTCCCTCATGAAGCCATCTATTTTTGTGAAGTGCACCAATCCATCCTGCAGCAAAGCACAACATGTTGCTGCCACCCAGTGCTTCATGGTTGGGATGGTGTTCTTCGGCTTGCAAGCCTCCCCTTTTTCTCAGTTCTATTTTTGTTTCTTCAGACCAGAGGACATTTCCCAAAAAGTACAATTTTGTTCCCACGTGCAGTTGCAAGCCACGTAGTCCGACTTCTTTATGGTGGTTTTCGAGCAGTGGCTTCTTCCTTGCTGAGCGGCCTTTCAGGTTATGTCGATATAGGACTCATTTTACTGTGGATATAGATACTTTGTACCTGTTTCCTCCAGCATCTTCACAAGGTCCTTTGCTGTTGTTCTGGGATTGATTTTCACTTTTCGAACCAACGTACATTCATCTCTAGGAGACAGAATGCATCTCATTCCTGAGCGGTATGACGGCTGCGTGGTCCCATGATGTTTATACTTGCATACTATTGTTTGTACAGATGAATGTAGTACCTTCAGGCATTTTGAAATTGCTCCCAAGGATGAACCAGACTTGTGGAGTCTACAATATTTTCTGAGGTCTTGGCTGATTCCTTTAGATTTTCTCAATATGTCAAGCAAGAGGCACTGAGTTTGAAGGTAGGGCTTGGGAAATACATCCAGAGGTACACCTTCGATTGACTCAAATTATGTCAATTAGCCTATCAGAAGCCTCTAAAGCCATGACATAATTCTTTGAAATTTTCCAATCTGTTTAAAAACAGTTAACTTAGTGTAGGTAAACATCTGATCCACTGGAATTGTGCTACAGTCAATTATAAGTGAAATAATCTGTCTGTAAACAATGACTTGTGTCATGCGAAGTAGATGTCTAACCGACTTGCCAAAACTCTAGTTTGTTGACAATACATTTGTGGAGTGGTTGAAAAACGAGTTTAAATCACTCCAACCTAAGTGTTTGTAAACTTCCGACATCAACTGTACATCCTATGCCATGGTAGCCAAAATAGCTTTAGCGCAGCATTTTATACATGACAGGATGTTAATGATGAGATGTTAACTGCTTAATTCACTCCAAGAACCACACCTGTGTGGAAGCACCTGCTTCAATATACTTTCTATCCCTCATTTACTCAATTGTTGTATTTTGGCAGTTACCTGTATATATTGTAAGGCTACATCTATTTTCATACTTAAATGTGGTGCTTTTATCACAAAGTGCACAATTGAAGTCAACATTTGGATTTGCCCCCTCTCTCCAGAGTACCTGACTATTGGTCTGTTCTCTCTCTCTCTCCAGAGTACCTGACTATTGGTCTGTTCTCTCTCTCTCTCTCTCCAGAGTACCTGACTATTGGTCTGTTCTCGCTCTCTCTCTCTCCAGAGTACCTGACTATTGGTCTGTTCTCGCTCTCTCTCTCTCTCCAGAGTACCTGACTATTGGTCTGTTCTCTCTCTCTCTCTCTCTCCAGAGTACCTGACTATTGGTCTCTCTCTCTCTCTCTCCCAGAGTACCTGACTCTGTTCTCTCTCTCTCTCAGAGTACCTGACTATTGGTCTGTTCTCTCTCTCTCTCTCTCTCTCAGAGTACCTGACTATTGGTCTGTTCTCTCTCTCTCCAGAGTACCTGACTATTGGTCTGTTCTCTCTCTCTCTCTCTCTCCAGAGTACCTGACTATTGGTCTGTTCTCTCTCTCTCTCCTCTATTGGTCTGTTCTCTCTCTCTCCAGAGTACCTGACTATTGGTCTGTTCTCTCTCTCTCTCTCTCTCTCTCAGAGTACCTGACTATTGGTCTGTTCTCTCTCTCTCTCTCTCTCTCTCTCTCTCTCTCTCTCTCTCTCTCTCTCTCTCCAGAGTACCTGACTATTGGTCTGTTCTCTCTCTCTCCAGAGTACCTGACTATTGGTCTGTTCTCTCTCTCTCTCTCTCTCCAGAGTACCTGACTATTGGTCTGTTCTCTCTCTCTCTCTCCAGAGTACCTGACTATTGGTCTGTTCTCTCTCTCTCCAGAGTACCTGACTATTGGTCTGTTCTCTCTCTCTCTCTCTCTCTCTCCAGAGTACCTGACTATTGGTCTGTTCTCTCTCTCTCTCTCTCTCCAGAGTACCTGACTATTGGTCTGTTCTCTCTCTCTCTCTCTCTCTCTCTCTCTCTCTCTCTCTCCAGAGTACCTGACTATTGGTCTGTTCTCTCTCTCTCTCTACCTGACTATTGGTCTGTTCTCTCTCTCTCTCCAGAGTACCTGACTATTGGTCTGTTCTCTCTCTCTCTCTCTCTCTCTCCAGAGTACCTGACTATTGGTCTGTTCTCTCTCTCTCCAGAGTACCTGACTATTGGTCTGTTCTCTCTCTCTCTCCAGAGTACCTGACTATTGGTCTGTTCTCTCTCTCTCTCCAGAGTACCTGACTATTGGTCTGTTCTATTGGTCTGTTCTCTCTCTCTCTCTCAGAGTACCTGACTATTGGTCTGTTCTCTCTCTCTCTCCTCTCTCTCTCTCTCCAGAGTACCTGACTATTGGTCTATTGGTCTGTTCTCTCTCTCTCTCTCAGAGTACCTGACTATTGGTCTGTTCTCTCTCTCTCTCTCTCAGAGTACCTGACTATTGGTCTGTTCTGACTGACTTTGGTCTGTTCTCTCTCTCTCTCAGAGTACCTGACTATTGGTCTGTTCTCTCTCTCTCTCTCAGAGTACCTGACTATTGGTCTGTTCTCTCTCTCTCTCCAGAGTACCTGACTATTGGTCTGTTCTCTCTCTCTCTCCAGAGTACCTGACTATTGGTCTGTTCTCTCTCTCTCTCTCAGAGTACCTGACTATTGGTCTGTTCTCTCTCTCTCCTGACTATTGGTCTGTTCTCTCTCTCTCTCTCCAGAGTACCTGACTATTGGTCTGTTCTCTCTCTCTCTCTACCTGACTATTGGTCTGTTCTCTCTCTCTCTCCAGAGTACCTGACTATTGGTCTGTTCTCTCTCTCTCTCTCCAGAGTACCTGACTATTGGTCTGTTCTCTCTCTCTCTCTCTCTCAGAGTACCTGACTATTGGTCTGTTCTCTCTCTCTCTACCTGACTATTGGTCTGTTCTCTCTCTCCTGACTACCTGACTATTGGTCTGTTCTCTCTCTCTCTCTCTCTGTTCTCTCTCTCTCTCCAGTACCTGACTATTGGTCTGTTCTCTCTCTCTGGTCTGTTCTCTCTCTCTCTCCAGAGTACCTGACTATTGGTCTGTTCTCTCTCTCTCTCTCTCCAGAGTACCTGACTATTGGTCTGTTCTCTCTCTCTCTCTCTCCAGAGTACCTGACTATTGGTCTGTTCTTCTCTCTCTCTCTCAGAGTACCTGACTATTGGTCTGTTCTTCTCTCTCTCTCTCCAGAGTACCTGACTATTGGTCTGTTCTCTCTCTCTCTCTCAGAGTACCTGACTATTGGTCTGTCTCTCTCTCTCTCTCTCTCAGAGTACCTGACTATTGGTCTGTTCTCTCTCTCTCTCTCTCTCCAGAGTACCTGACTATTGGTCTGTTCTCTCTCTCTCTCTCAGAGTACCTGACTATTGGTCTCCAGAGTTCTCTCTCTCTCTCTCCAGAGTACCTGACTATTGGTCTGTTCTCTCTCTCTCTCTCTCTCCAGAGTACCTGACTATTGGTCTGTTCTCTCTCTCTCTCTACTGACTATTGGTCTGTTCTCTCTCTCTCAGAGTACCTGACTATTGGTCTGTTCTCTCTCTCTCTCTCTCTCTCAGAGTACCTGACTATTGGTCTGTTCTCTCTCTCTCTCTCTATTGGTCTCTCTCTCTCCAGAGTACCTGACTATTGGTCTGTTCTCTCTCTCTCTCCAGAGTACCTGACTATTGGTCTGTTCTTTCTCTCTCTCTCTCTCTCCAGAGTACCTGACTATTGGTCTGTTCTCTCTCTCTCTCTCTCTCAGAGTACCTGACTATTGGTCTGTTCTCTCTCTCTCTCCTGACTATTGGTCTGTTCAGAGTACCTGACTATTGGTCTGTTCTCTCTCTCTCTCTCTCTCAGAGTACCTGACTATTGGTCTGTTCTCTCTCTCTACCTGACTATTGGTCTGTTCTCTCTCTCTCTCTCTCTCTCTCTCTCTCCAGAGTACCTGACTATTGGTCTGTTCTCTCTCTCTCCTGACTATTGGTCTGTTCTCTCTCTCCAGAGTACCTGACTATTGGTCTGTTCTCTCTCTCTCTCTCCAGAGTACCTGACTATTGGTCTGTTCTCTCTCTCTCTCTCCAGAGTACCTGACTATTGGTCTGTTCTCTCTCTCTCTCTCCAGAGTACCTGACTATTGGTCTGTTCTCTCTCTCTCTCTCTCTCAGAGTACCTGACTATTGGTCTGTTCTCTCTCTCTCTCTCTCTCCAGAGTACCTGACTATCTGGTCTGTTCTCTCTCTCTCTGACTCCAGAGTACCTGACTATTGGTCTGTTCTCTCTCTCTCTCTCTCAGAGTACCTGACTATTGGTCTGTTCTCTCTCTCTCTCTCTCCAGAGTACCTGACTATTGGTCTGTTCTCTCTCTCTCTCTCTCTCCAGAGTACCTGACTATTGGTCTGTTCTCTCTCTCTCTCTCTCCAGAGTACCTGACTATTGGTCTGTTCTCTCTCTCTCTCTCTCTCTCAGAGTACCTGACTATTGGTCTGTTCTCTCTCTCTCTCTCCAGAGTACCTGACTATTGGTCTGTTCTCTCTCTCTCTCTCTCAGAGTACCTGACTATTGGTCTGTTCTCTCTCTCTCTCTCTGTTCTCTCTCTCTCCAGAGTACCTGACTATTGGTCTGTTCTCTCTCTCTCTCCTGACTATTGGTCTGTTCTCTCTCTCTCCAGAGTACCTGACTATTGGTCTGTTCTCTCTCTCTCTCTCTCTCCAAGTACCTGACTATTGGTCTGTTCTCTCTCTCTCTCTCTCTCTCAGAGTACCTGACTATTGGTCTGTTCTCTCTCTCTCTCTCTCTCTCAGAGTACCTGACTATTGGTCTGTTCTCTCTCTCTCTCCAGAGTACTCTCTGTTCTCTCTCTCCAGAGTACCTGACTATTGGTCTGTTCTCTCTCTCTCTCTCCAGAGTACCTGACTATTGGTCTGTTCTCTCTCTCTCTCTCTCTCTCTCTCCAGAGTACCTGACTATTGGTCTGTTCTCTCTCTCTCTCTCTCTCTCTCTCTCAGAGTACCTGACTATTGGTCTGTTCTCTCTCTCTCTCTCTCTCAGAGTACCTGACTATTGGTCTGTTCTCTCTCTCTCTCTCTCTCTCCAGAGTACCTGACTATTGGTCTGTTCTCTCTCTCTCTCTCCAGAGTACCTGACTATTGGTCTGTTCTCTCTCTCTCTCTCTCTCCAGAGTACCTGACTATTGGTCTGTTCTCTCTCTCTCTCCAGAGTACCTGACTATTGGTCTGTTCTCTCTCTCTCTCCAGAGTACCTGACTATTGGTCTGTTCTCTCTCTCTCTCCAGAGTACCTGACTATTGGTCTGTTCTCTCTCTCTCTCCAGAGTACCTGACTATTGGTCTGTTCTCTCTCTCTCTCCAGAGTACCTGACTATTGGTCTGTTCTCTCTCTCTCTCTCTCTCCAGAGTACCTGACTATTGGTCTGTTCTCTCTCTCTCTCTCCAGAGTACCTGACTATTGGTCTGTTCTCTCTCTCTCTCTCCAGAGTACCTGACTATTGGTCTGTTCTCTCTCTCTCTCTCTCTCCAGAGTACCTGACTATTGGTCTGTTCTCTCTCTCTCTCTCTCTCAGAGTACCTGACTATTGGTCTGTTCTCTCTCTCTCTCTCTCAGAGTACCTGACTATTGACTCTTCTACCTGACTCTTGGTCTGTTCTCTCTCTCCAGAGTACCTGACTATTGGTCTGTTCTCTCTCTCTCTCTCTCCAGAGTACCTGACTATTGGTCTGTTCTCTCTCTCTCCAGAGTACCTGACTATTGGTCTGTTCTCTCTCTCTCTCTCTACCTGACTATTGGTCTGTTCTCTCTCTCTCTCCAGAGTACCTGACTATTGGTCTGTTCTCTCTCTCTCTCCAGAGTACCTGACTATTGGTCTGTTCTCTCTCTCTCTCCAGAGTACCTGACTATTGGTCTGTTCTCTCTCTCTCTCTCCAGAGTACCTGACTATTGGTCTGTTCTCTCTCTCTCTCTCTCTCTCTCTCCAGAGTACCTGACTATTGGTCTGTTCTCTCTCTCTCTCTCTCTCCAGAGTACCTGACTATTGGTCTGTTCTCTCTCTCTCTCCAGAGTACCTGACTATTGGTCTGTTCTCTCTCTCTCTCCAGAGTACCTGACTATTGGTCTGTTCTCTCTCTCTCTCTCTCCAGAGTACCTGACTATTGGTCTGTTCTCTCTCTCTCTCCAGAGTACCTGACTATTGGTCTGTTCTCTCTCTCTCTCCAGAGTACCTGACTATTGGTCTGTTCTCTCTCTCTCTCTCCAGAGTACCTGACTATTGGTCTGTTCTCTCTCTCTCTCCAGAGTACCTGACTATTGGTCTGTTCTCTCTCTCTCTCCAGAGTACCTGACTATTGGTCTGTTCTCTCTCTCTCTCTCTCCAGAGTACCTGACTATTGGTCTGTTCTCTCTCTCTCTCTCTCCAGAGTACCTGACTATTGGTCTGTTCTCTCTCTCTCTCTCTCTCCAGAGTACCTGACTATTGGTCTGTTCTCTCTCTCTCTCTCTCTCCAGAGTACCTGACTATTGGTCTGTTCTCTCTCTCTCTCTCTACCTGACTATTGGTCTGTTCTCTCTCTCTCTCTCCAGAGTACCTGACTATTGGTCTGTTCTCTCTCTCTCTCTCAGAGTACCTCTCTCAGAGTACCTGACTATTGGTCTGTTCTCTCTCTCTCTCTCTCAGAGTACCTGACTATTGGTCTGTTCTCTCTCTCCAGAGTCTGAGAGTACCTGACTATTGGTCTGTTCTCTCTCTCTCTCTCTATTGGTCTGTTCTCTCTCTCTCTCAGAGTACCTGACTATTGGTCTGTTCTCTCTCTCTCTCTCTCTCCAGAGTACCTGACTATTGGTCTGTTCTCTCTCTCTCCAGAGTACCTGACTATTGGTCTGTTCTCTCTCTCTCTCTACCTGACTATTGGTCTGTTCTCTCTCTCTCTCAGAGTACCTGACTATTGGTCTGTTCTCTCTCTCTCTCTCCTGACTATTGGTCTGTTCTCTCTCTCTCTCTCTCCAGAGTACCTGACTATTGGTCTGTTCTCTCTCTCTCTCTCTCCAGAGTACCTGACTATTGGTCTGTTCTCTCTCTCTCTCTCTCTCTCTCTCTCTCTCTCCAGAGTACCTGACTATTGGTCTGTTCTCTCTCTCTCTCTCTCCAGAGTACCTGACTATTGGTCTGTTCTCTCTCTCTCTCTCTCCAGAGTACCTGACTATTGGTCTGTTCTCTCTCTCTCTCTCTCCAGAGTACCTGACTATTGGTCTGTTCTCTCTCTCTCTCTCTCCAGAGTACCTGACTATTGGTCTGTTCTCTCTCTCTCTCTCTCTCAGAGTACCTGACTATTGGTCTGTTCTCTCTCTCTCTCTCTCTCTCAGAGTACCTGACTATTGGTCTGTTCTCTCTCTCTCTCTCCAGAGTACCTGACTATTGGTCTGTTCTCTCTCTCTCTCTCCAGAGTACCTGACTATTGGTCTGTTCTCTCTCTCTCTCTCTCTCTCTCTCTCTCTCCAGAGTACCTGACTATTGGTCTGTTCTCTCTCTCTCTCTCTCTCCAGAGTACCTGACTATTGGTCTGTTCTCTCTCTCTCTCTCTCCAGAGTACCTGACTATTGGTCTGTTCTCTCTCTCTCTCTCTCTCTCTCCAGAGTACCTGACTATTGGTCTGTTCTCTCTCTCTCTCTCCAGAGTACCTGACTATTGGTCTGTTCTCGCTCTCTCTCCAGAGTACCTGACTATTGGTCTGTTCTCTCTCTCTCTCTCTCTCGCTCTCTCTCTCCAGAGTACCTGACTATTGGTCTGTTCTCTCTCTCTCTCTCTCTCAGAGTACCTGACTATTGGTCTGTTCTCTCTCTCTCTCTCCAGAGTACCTGACTATTGGTCTGTTCTCTCTCTCTCTCTCTCTCCAGAGTACCTGACTATTGGTCTGTTCTCTCTCTCTCTCCAGAGTACCTGACTATTGGTCTGTTCTCTCTCTCTCTCCAGAGTACCTGACTATTGGTCTGTTCTCTCTCTCCAGAGTACCTGACTATTGGTCTGTTCTCTCTCTCTCAGAGTACCTGACTATTGGTCTGTTCTCTCTCTCTCTCCAGAGTACTGACTATTGGTCTGTTCTCTCTCTCCAGAGTACCTGACTATTGGTCTGTTCTCTCTCTCTCTCCAGAGTACCTGACTATTGGTCTGTTCTCTCTCTCTCTCTCCAGAGTACCTGACTATTGGTCTGTTCTCTCTCTCTCTCTCTCCAGAGTACCTGACTATTGGTCTGTTCTCTCTCTCTCTCCAGAGTACCTGACTATTGGTCTGCTCTCTCTCTCAGAGTACCTGACTATTGGTCTGTTCTCTCTCTCTCTCCAGAGTACCTGACTATTGGTCTGTTCTCTCTCTCTCTCTCTACCTGACTATTGGTCTGTCTCTCCAGAGTACCTGACTATTGGTCTGTTCTCTCTCTCTCTCTCTCCAGAGTACCTGACTATTGGTCTGTTCTCTCTCTCTCTCTCAGAGTACCTGACTATTGGTCTGTTCTCTCTCTCTCTCTCTCTCTCTCTCTCTCCAGAGTACCTGACTATTGGTCTGTTCTCTCTCTCTCTCTCAGAGTACCTGACTATTGGTCTGTTCTCTCTCTCTCTCTCTCTCTCTCTCTCTCTCTCTCCAGAGTACCTGACTATTGGTCTGTTCTCTCTCTCTCTCTCTCTCTCAGAGTACCTGACTATTGGTCTGTTCTCTGGTCTCTCTCTCTCTCTCTCTCTCTCTCTCAGAGTACCTGACTATTGGTCTGTTCTCTCTCTCTCTCTCTCTCCAGAGTACCTGACTATTGGTCTGTTCTCTCTCTCTCTCTCTCTCTCTCCAGAGTACCTGACTATTGGTCTGTTCTCTCTCTCTCTCTCCAGAGTACCTGACTATTGGTCTGTTCTCTCTCTCTCTCTCAGAGTACCTGACTATTGGTCTGTTCTCTATTGGTCTGTTCTCTCTCTCTCTCAGAGTACCTGACTATTGGTCTGTTCTCTCTCCAGAGTACTCTATTGGTCTCTCTCTCTCTCCAGAGTACCTGACTATTGGTCTGTTCTCTCTCTCTCTCAGAGTACCTGACTATTGGTCTGTTCTCGCTCTCTCTCTCTCCAGAGTACCTGACTATTGGTCTGTTCTCTCTCTCTCTCTCTCCAGAGTACCTGACTATTGGTCTGTTCTCGCTCTCTCTCTCTCTCAGAGTACCTGACTATTGGTCTGTTCTCTCTCTCTCTCTCTCCAGAGTACCTGACTATTGGTCTGTTCTCTCTCTCTCCTGACTATTGGTCTGTCTCTCTCTCTCTCCAGAGTACCTGACTATTGGTCTGTTCTCTCTCTCTCTCTCTACCTGACTATTGGTCTGTTCTCTCTCTCTCTCCAGAGTACCTGACTATTGGTCTGTTCTCTCTCTCTCTCTCTCCAGAGTACCTGACTATTGGTCTGTTCTCTCTCTCTCTCTACTCTCTCTCTCTCTTCTCGAGTACCTGACTGATTGGTCTGTTCTCTCTCTCTCTCTCTCTATTGGTCTGTTCTCTCTCTCTCTCAGAGTACCTGACTATTGGTCTGTTCTCTCTCTCTCTCTCCAGAGTACCTGACTATTGGTCTGTTCTCTCTCTCTCTCTCTCCAGAGTACCTGACTATTGGTCTGTTCTCTCTCTCTCTCTCTCGCTCTCTCCAGAGTACCTGACTATTGGTCTGTTCTCTCTCTCTCTCCAGAGTACCTGACTATTGGTCTGTTCTCTCTCTCTCTCTCTCTCTCCAGAGTACCTGACTATTGGTCTGTTCTCTCTCTCTCTCCAGAGTACCTGACTATTGGTCTGTTCTCTCTCTCTCTCCAGAGTACCTGACTATTGGTCTGTTCTCTCTCTCTCTCCAGAGTACCTGACTATTGGTCTGTTCTCTCTCTCTCTCTCTCCAGAGTACCTGACTATTGGTCTGTTCTCTCTCTCTCTCTCTCAGAGTACCTGACTATTGGTCTGTTCTCTCTCTCTCTCTCTCAGAGTACCTGACTATTGGTCTGTTCTCTTCTCTCTCTCTCCAGAGTACCTGACTATTGGTCTGTTCTCTCTCTCTCCTGACTCTGTTCTCTCTCTCTCTCTCTCCAGAGTACCTGACTATTGGTCTGTTCTCTCTCTCTCTCTCCAGAGTACCTGACTATTGGTCTGTTCTCTCTCTCTCTCTCTCCAGAGTACCTGACTATTGGTCTCTCTCTCTCTCTCTCTCTCTCTCTCCAGAGTACCTGACTATTGGTCTGTTCTCTCTCTCTCTCTCTCTCTCTCCAGAGTACCTGACTATTGGTCTGTTCTCTCTCTCTCTCTCCAGAGTACCTGACTATTGGTCTGTTCTCTCTCTCTCTCTCTCTCTACCTGACTATTGGTCTGTTCTCTCTCTCTCTCTCTCTCTCTCTCTCTCTCCAGAGTACCTGACTATTGGTCTGTTCTCTCTCTCTCTCTCTCCAGAGTACCTGACTATTGGTCTGTTCTCTCTCTCTCTCTCTCAGAGTACCTGACTATTGGTCTGTTCTCTCTCTCTCTCTCTCCAGAGTACCTGACTATTGGTCTGTTCTCTCTCTCTCTCCAGAGTACCTGACTATTGGTCTGTTCTCTCTCTCCAGAGTACCTGACTATTGGTCTGTTCTCTCTCTCTCTCTCAGAGTACCTGACTATTGGTCTGTTCTCTCTCTCTCTCTCTCTCTCCAGAGTACCTGACTATTGGTCTGTTCTCTCTCTCTCTCTCTACCTCTATTGGTCTGTTCTCAGAGTACCTGACTATTGGTCTGTTCTCTCTCTCTCTCTCCAGAGTACCTGACTATTGGTCTGTTCTCTCTCTCTCTCTCTCTCAGAGTACCTGACTATTGGTCTGTTCTCTCTCTCTCTCTCTCTCTCTCCTGACTATTGGTCTGTTCTCTCTCTCTCCAGAGTACCTGACTATTGGTCTGTTCTCTCTCTCTCTCTCCAGAGTACCTGACTATTGGTCTGTTCTCTCTCTCTCTCTCCAGAGTACCTGACTATTGGTCTGTTCTCTCTCTCTCTCTCCAGAGTACCTGACTATTGGTCTGTTCTCTCTCTCTCTCCAGAGTACCTGACTATTGGTCTGTTCTCTCTCTCTCTCTCCAGAGTACCTGACTATTGGTCTGTTCTCGCTCTCTCTCTCCAGAGTACCTGACTATTGGTCTGTTCTCTCTCTCTCTCTCTCCAGAGTACCTGACTATTGGTCTGTTCTCTCTCTCTCTCTCAGAGTACCTGACTATTGGTCTGTTCTCTCTCTCTCCAGAGTACCTGACTATTGGTCTGTTCTCCAGAGTACCTGACTATTGGTCTGTTCTCTCTCTCTCTCCTGACTATTGGTCTGTTCTCTCTCTCCAGAGTACCTGACTATTGGTATTGGTCTGTTCTCTCTCTCTACCTGACTATTGGTCTGTTCTCTCTCTCTCCAGAGTACCTGACTATTGGTCTGTTCTCTCTCTCTCTCAGAGTACCTGACTATTGGTCTGTTCTCTCTCTCTCTCTCTCTCTCAGAGTACCTGACTATTGGTCTGTTCTCTCCTGACTATTGGTCTGTTCTCTCTCTCTCAGAGTACCTGACTATTGGTCTGTTCTCTCTCTCTCTCTCAGAGTACCTGACTATTGGTCTGTTCTCTCTCTCTCCAGAGTCTATTGGTCTACCTCTCTATTGGTCTGTTTGGTCTGTTCTCTCTCTCTCCAGAGTACCTGACTATTGGTCTGTTCTCTCTCTCTCTCTCTCTCTACCTGACTATTGGTCTGTTCTCTCTCTCTCTCCAGAGTACCTGACTATTGGTCTGTTCTCTCTCTCTCTCTCTCTCCAGAGTACCTGACTATTGGTCTGTTCTCTCTTGGAGTACTGACTATTGGTCTGTTCTCTCTCTCTCTCTCTCCAGAGTACCTGACTATTGGTCTGTTCTCTCAGAGTACCTGACTCTCTCTCTCTCTCCAGAGTACCTGACTATTGGTCTGTTCTCGCTCTCTCTCTCTCCAGAGTACCTGACTATTGGTCTGTTCTTGCTCTCTCTCTCTCCAGAGTACCTGACTATTGGTCTGTTCTCTCTCTCTCCAGAGTACCTGACTATTGGTCTGTTCTCTCTCTCTCCAGAGTCTCTATTGGTCTGTTCTCTCTCTCAGAGTACCTGACTATTGGTCTGTTCTCTCTCTCTCTCTCTCTCTCAGAGTACCTGACTATTGGTCTGTTCTCTCTCTCTCTCTCAGAGTACCTGACTATTGGTCTGTTCTCTCTCTCTCTCTCTCCAGAGTACCTGACTATTGGTCTGTTCTCTCTCTCTCCAGAGTACCTGACTATTGGTCTGTTCTCTCTCTCTCTCTCTCTCTCTCTCTCCAGAGTACCTGACTATTGGTCTGTTCTCGCTCTCTCTCCAGAGTACCTGACTATTGGTCTGTTCTCGCTCTCTCTCCAGAGTACCTGACTATTGGTCTGTTCTCTCTCTCTCTCCAGAGTACCTGACTATTGACTGTTGGTCTGTTCTCTCTCTCTATTGGTCTGTTCTCTCTCTCCAGAGTACCTGACTATTGGTCTGTTCTCTCTCTCTCTCTCTCCAGAGTACCTGACTATTGGTCTGTTCTCGCTCTCTCTCTCTCTCTCTCTCTCTCTCTCCAGAGTACCTGACTATTGGTCTGTTCTCTCTCTCTCTCTCTCTCTCAGAGTACCTGACTATTGGTCTGTTCTCGCTCTCTCTCTCTCCAGAGTACCTGACTATTGGTCTGTTCTCTCTCTCTCTCTCTCAGAGTACCTGACTATTGGTCTGTTCTCTCTCTCTCTCTCTCCTGACTATTGGTCTGTTCTCTCTCTCTCCAGAGTACCTGACTATTGGTCTGTTCTCTCTCTCTCTCTCCAGAGTACCTGACTATTGGTCTGTTCTCTCTCTCTCTCTCTCCAGAGTACCTGACTATTGGTCTGTTCTCTCTCTCTCTCTCAGAGTACCTGACTATTGGTCTGTTCTCTCTCTCTCTCAGAGTACCTGACTATTGGTCTGTTCTCTCTCTCTCTCCAGAGTACCTGACTATTGGTCTGTTCTCTCTCTCTCTCTCTCTCTCTCCAGAGTACCTGACTATTGGTCTGTTCTCTCTCTCTCTCTCTCTCTCTCTCTCTCTCCAGAGTACCTGACTATTGGTCTGTTCTCTCTCTCTCTCTCTCTCTCTCTCTCTCTCCAGAGTACCTGACTATTGGTCTGTTCTCTCTCTCTCTCTCTCTCTCTCAGAGTACCTGACTATTGGTCTGTTCTCTCTCTCTCTCTCTCTCAGAGTACCTGACTATTGGTCTGTTCTCTCTCTCTCTCAGAGTACCTGACTATTGGTCTGTTCTCTCTCTCTCTCTCAGAGTACCTGACTATTGGTCTGTTCTCTCTCTCTCTCTCTACCTGACTATTGGTCTCTCTCTCTCTCAGAGTACCTGACTATTGGTCTGTTCTCTCTCTCTCTACCTGACTATTGGTCTGTTCTCCAGAGTCTGTTCTCTCTCTCTCTCTCTCCAGAGTACCTGACTATTGGTCTGTTCTCTCTCTCTCTGTTCTCCAGAGTACCTGACTATTGGTCTGTTCTCTCTCTCTCTCTCCAGAGTACCTGACTATTGGTCTGTTCTCTCTCTCTCTCAGAGTACCTGACTATTGGTCTGTTCTCTCTCTCTCTCTACCTGACTATTGGTCTGTTCTCTCTCTCTCAGAGTACCTGACTATTGGTCTGTTCTCTCTCTCTCTCTCTCCAGAGTACCTGACTATTGGTCTGTTCTCTCTCTCTCTCTCCAGAGTACCTGACTATTGGTCTGTTCTCTCTCTCTCTCCAGAGTACCTGACTATTGGTCTGTTCTCTCTCTCTCTCCAGAGTACCTGACTATTGGTCTGTTCTCTCTCTCTCTCCAGAGTACCTGACTATTGGTCTGTTCTCGCTCTCTCTCTCTCTCAGAGTACCTGACTATTGGTCTGTTCTCTCTCTCTCTCTCTCCAGAGTACCTGACTATTGGTCTGTTCTCTCTCTCTCTCAGAGTACCTGACTATTGGTCTGTTCTCGCTCTCTCTCTCTCCAGAGTACCTGACTATTGGTCTGTTCTCGCTCTCTCTCTCTCCAGAGTACCTGACTATTGGTCTGTTCTCGCTCTCTCTCTCTCCAGAGTACCTGACTATTGGTCTGTTCTCGCTCTCTCTCTCTCAGAGTACCTGACTATTGGTCTGTTCTCTCTCTCTCTCAGAGTACCTGACTATTGGTCTGTTCTCTCTCTCTCTCTCTCTCTCTCTCTCTCTCTCTCCAGAGTACCTGACTATTGGTCTGTTCTCTCTCTCTCTCTCTCTCTCTCTCAGAGTACCTGACTATTGGTCTGTTCTCTCTCTCTCTCCAGAGTACCTGACTATTGGTCTGTTCTCTCTCTCTCTCTCCAGAGTACCTGACTATTGGTCTGTTCTCTCTCTCTCTCTCTCCTCTATTGGTCTGTTCTCTCTCTCTCTCTCTCCAGAGTACCTGACTATTGGTCTGTTCTCTCTCTCTCTCTCTCTTGGTCTGTCTCTCTCTCTCTCTCCAGAGTACCTGACTATTGGTCTGTTCTCTCTCTCTCTCTCTCTCTCTCTCTCCAGAGTACCTGACTATTGGTCTGTTCTCTCTCTCTCTCTCCAGAGTACCTGACTATTGGTCTGTTCTCTCTCTCTCAGAGTACCTGACTATTGGTCTGTTCTCGCTCTCTCTCTCCAGAGTACCTGACTATTGGTCTGTTCTCGCTCTCTCTCTCCAGAGTACCTGACTATTGGTCTGTTCTCTCTCTCTCCAGAGTACCTGACTATTGGTCTGTTCTCTCTCTCTCTCTCCAGAGTACCTGACTATTGGTCTGTTCTCTCTCTCTCTCTCCAGAGTACCTGACTATTGGTCTGTTCTCGCTCTCTCTCTCTCCAGAGTACCTGACTATTGGTCTGTTCTCGCTCTCTCTCTCTCCAGAGTACCTGACTATTGGTCTGTTCTCGCTCTCTCTCTCTCCAGAGTACCCGACTATTGGTCTGTTCTCTCTCTCTCCAGAGTACCTGACTATTGGTCTGTTCTCTCTCTCTCCAGAGTACCTGACTATTGGTCTGTTCTCGCTCTCTCTCTCTCCAGAGTACCTGACTATTGGTCTGTTCTCGCTCTCTCTCTCCAGAGTACCTGACTATTGGTCTGTTCTCTCTCTCTCTCTCTCCAGAGTACCTGACTATTGGTCTGTTCTCTCTCTCTCCAGAGTACCTGACTATTGGTCTGTTCTCTCTCTCTCTCTCTCTCTCTCCAGAGTACCTGACTATTGGTCTGTTCTCTCTCTCTCTCTCTCTCCTGACTATTGGTCTGTTCTCTCTCTCTCTCTCCAGAGTACCTGACTATTGGTCTGTTCTCTCTCTCTCTCTCCAGAGTACCTGACTATTGGTCTGTTCTCGCTCTCTCTCTCCAGAGTACCTGACTATTGGTCTGTTCTCGCTCTCTCTCTCCAGAGTACCTGACTATTGGTCTGTTCTCGCTCTCTCTCTCCAGAGTACCTGACTATTGGTCTGTTCTCTCTCTCTCTCTCTCTCTCTCTCTCTCCAGAGTACCTGACTATTGGTCTGTTCTCGCTCTCTCTCTCTCTCTCTCTCTCAGAGTACCTGACTATTGGTCTGTTCTCTCTCTCTCTCCAGAGTACCTGACCATCGGGCTGTGCTCGGTGAGTCGTCCTAAAGGCAGCTATCTGATCTCCACCTTGTCCTCCATCTTCTCCCGCTCCTCCCCGGCAGAGCTAAACTCCATGTTGGTGGTGGTACTGCTGACAGACTTCGATGCCCAATGGAGAGCGACCACGCTGGGGGAGATTAAAGCTAACTTCCCCTCCCAGCTGAAGGCAAACCTGCTCCTGGTGGTACATGTCCCCAAGCAGTACTACCCACCAATAACAGGTACACATGCAGTACTACCCACTAATACAGGTACACACGCAGTACTAACACTAATACAGGCACACGCAGTACTAACACTAATACAGGCACACGCAGTACTACACACTAATACAGGCACACGCAGTACTACCCACTAATACAGGCACACGCAGTACTACCCACTAATACAGGTACACGCAGTACTACCCACTAATACAGGCACACGCAGTACTACCCACTAATACAGTTACACGCAGTACAACCCACTAATACAGGCACACGCAGTACTACCCACTAATACAGGTACACGCAGTACTACCCACTAATACAGGTACACCGCAGTACTACCCACTAATACAGGTACACGCAGTACTACCCACTAATACAGGTACACGCAGTACTACCCACTAATACAGGTACACCGCAGTACTACCCACTAATACAGGTACACCGCAGTACTACCCACTAATACAGGTACACCGCAGTACTACCCACTAATACAGGTACACCGCAGTACTCCCACTAATACAGGTACACCGCAGTACTCCCACTAATACAGGTACACCGCAGTACTAACACTAATACAGGTTCACACGCAGTACTAACACTAATACAGGTTCACACGCAGTACTAACACTAATACAGGTTCACACGCAGTACTAACACTAATACAGGTTCACACACAGTACTACCCACTAATACAGGTACACACAGTACTACCCACTAATACAGGTACACACAGTACTACCCACCAGAAGTGGGACCAAGTCGTTGTTTTACAAGTCACAAGCAAGTCTCAAGTCCTACATTTTGAGTTTCTAATATGCTCTTCACCAAATGTAATACCATTTAATATTTTTAATGAGTAATAGTTAGTATATTACATTTACGCAAATCATGAATGCTTTAAAAATATATATTTGTATTCTTTTCCATGGAAATACATGGGTAGCCATGAGAAAGAATACACACCGTCTGTTGTAACAAGTCTAGCGTCAGACCGCTCTGCACTGCCACGCCCAACAACTTTTCCCAGATGGCACAATTTGATTGGCTGCTGTCCGATTCAAATTGTAATCCGCTAAAAAAATATATTTTCTTTATTTTTTATTTCACCTTTATTTAACCAGGTAGGCTAGTTGAGAACAAGTTCTGATTTGCAACTGCGACCTGGCCAAGATAAAGCATAGCAGTGTGAACAGACAACAGAGTTACACATAGAATAAACAATTAACAAGTCAATAACACAGTAGAAAAAATGGGCAGTCTATATACAATGTGTGCAAAAGGCATGAGGAGGTAGGCGAATAATACAATTTTGCAGATTAACACTGGAGTGATAAATGATCAGATGGTCATGTACAGGTAGAGATATTCTTGTGCAAAAGAGCAGAAAAGTAAATGAATAAAAACGGTATGGGGATGAGGTAGGTGAAAATGGGTGGGCTATTTACCGATAGACTATGTACAGCTGCAGCGATCGGTTAGCTGCTCAGATAGCTGATGTTTGAAGTTGGTGAGGGAGATAAAAGTCTCCAACTTCAGCGATTTTTGCAATTCGTTCCAGTCGCAGGCAGCAGAGTACTGGAACGAAAGGCGGCCAAATGAGGTGTTGGCTTTAGGGATGATCAGTGAGATACACCTGCTGGAGCGCGTGCTACGGATGGGTGTTGCCATCGTGACCAGTGAACTGAGATAAGGCGGAGCTTTACCTAGCATGGACTTGTAGATGACCTGGAGCCAGTGGGTCTGGCGACGAATATGTAGCGAGGGCCAGCCGACTAGAGCGTACAAGTTGCAGTGGTGGGTGGTATAAGGTGCTTTAGTGACAAAACGGATGGCACTGTGATAAACTCCATCCAGTTTGCTGAGTAGAGTGTTGGAAGCAATTTTGTAGATGACAATCGCCGAAGTCGAGGATCGGTAGGATAGTCAGTTTTACTAGGGTAAGTTTGGCGGCGTGAGTGAAGGAGGCTTTGTTGCGGAATAGAAAGCCGACTCTTGATTTGATTTTTGATTGGAGATGTTTGATATGGGTCTGGAAGGAGAGTTTCCAGTCTAGCCAGACACCTAGGTACTTATAGATGTCCACATATTCAAGGTTGGAACCATCCAGGGTGGTGATGCTGGTCAGGCGTGCGGGTGCAGGCAGCGAACGGTTGAAAAGCATGCCCTCCGATTTGACACACTGAACTCTGTCTGCAAAGTAATTGGTGAACCAGGCAAGGAAGTAATCCGAAAAGCCGAGGCTACTGAGTCTGCCGATAAGAATATGGTGATTGACCGAGTCGAAAGCCTTGGCAAGGTCGATGAAAACGGCTGCACAGTACTGTCTTTTATCGATGGCGGTTATGATATCGTTTAGTACCTTGAGCGTGGCTCAGGTGCACCCGTGACCGGCTCGGAAACCAGATTGCACAGCGGGATTCGAGATGGTCAGTGACCTGTTTGTTGACTTGGCTTTCGAAGACCTTAGATAGGCAGGGCAGGATGAATATAGGTCTGTAACAGTTTGGGTCCAGGGTGTCTCCCCCTTTTGAAGAGGGGGATGACTGCGGCAGCTTTCCAGTCCTTGGGGATCTCAGATGATATGAAAGAGGTTGAACAGGCTGGTAATAGGGGTTGCGACAATGGCGGCGAATAGTTTCAGAAATAGAGGATCCAGATTGTCAAGTCCAGCTGATTTGTACGGGTCCAGGTTGTGCAGCTCTTTCAGAACATCTGCTATCTGGATTTGGGTAAAGGAGAGGCTTGGGCGAGTAGCTGCGGGGGGGGGGGGGGGCGGAGCTGTTGGCCGAGGTTGGAGTAGCCATGCGGAAGGCATGGCCAGCCATTGAGAAATGCTTGTTGAAGTTTTCGATAATCATGGATTTATCGGTGGTGACCGTGTTACCTAGCCTCAGTGCAGTGAGCAGCTGGGAGGAGGTGCTCTTGTTCTCCATGGACTTCAGTGACCCAGACTTTTTTCCCCAACTTTTTGGAGTTGGAGCTACAGGATGCAAACTTCTGCCTGAAGAAGCTGGCCTTAGCTTTCCTGACTGACTGCGTGTATTGGTTCCTTACTTCCCTGAACAGTTGCATATCGCGGGGACTGTTCGATGCTATTGCAGTCCGCCACAGGATGTTTTTGTGCTGGTCGAAGGCAGTCAGGTCTGGAGTGAACCAAGGGCTATATCTGTTCTTAGTTATGCTTTTTTTGAACGGAGCATGCTTATCTAAAATGGTGAGGAAGTTACTTTTAAAGAATGACCAGGCATCCTCAACTGACGGGATGAAGTCAATGTCCTTCCAGGATACCCGGTCCAGGTCGATTAGAAAGACCTGCTCACAGAAGTGTTTTAGGGAGCGTTTGACAGTGATGAGGGGTTGTCGTTTGACTGCGGCTCCGTAGCGGATACAGGCAATGAGGCAGTGATCGCTGAGATCCTGGTTGAAGACAGCGGAGGTGTATTTGGAGGGCCAGTTGGTCAGGATGACGTCTATGAGGGTGCCCTTGTTTACAGATTTAGGGTTGTACCTGGTGGGTTCCTTGATGATTTGTGTGAGATTGAGGGCATCTAGCTTAGATTGTAGGACTGCCGGGGTGTTAAGCATATCCCAGTTTAGGTCACCTAACAGAACAAACTCTGAAGCTAGATGGGGGGCAATCAATTCACAAATGGTGTCCAGGGCACAGCTGGGTGCTGAGGGGGGTCGGTAGCAGGCGGCAACAGTGAGAGACTTATTTCTGGAGAGAGTAATTTTCAAGATTAGTAGTTCGAACTGTTTGGGTATGGACCTGGAAAGTATGACATTACTTTGCAGGCTATCTCTGCAGTAGACTGCAACTCCTCCCCCTTTGGCAGTTCTATCTTGACGGAAGATGTTATAGTTGGGTATGGAAATCTCCAAATTTTTGGTGGCATTCCTGAGCCAGGATTCAGACACGGCAAGGACATCAGGGTTGGCGGAGTGTGCTAAAGCAGTGAGTAAAACAAACTTAGGGAGGAGGCTTCTGATGTTGACATGCATGAAACCAAGGCTTTTTCGATCACAGAAGTCAACAAATGAGGGTGCCTGGGGACTTGCAGGGCCTGGGTTTACCTCCACATCACCCGCGGAACAGAGGAGGAGTAGTATGAGGGTGCAGTTAAAGGCTATCAAAACTGGTCGCCTAGAGCGTTGGTCGCCTAGAGCGTTAGAGAATGAAAGGAGCAGATTTCTGGGCATGGTAGAATATATTCAGGGCATAATGCGCAGACAGGGTTATGGTGGGGTGCTGATACAGCGGAGGTATGCCCAGGCACTGGGTAATGATGAGAGAGGTTGTATCTCTGGACATGCTGGTTGTAATGGGTGAGGTCACCGCATGTGTGGGAGGTGGGAGTTATCAGGGGTATGAAGAGTGGATCTAGGGGCTCCATTGTAAACTAAAACAATGATAACTAACCTGAACAACAGTATACAAGGCATATTGACATTTGAGAGAGACATACAGTAATCACAGATGTTGAATTGGGAGAGCTAGCTAAAACAGTAGCCAAAACTGTAAGTGAGACAACAACAGCTAATCAGCTAGCACAACAATAGCAGGTAAAATGGCGTAGGCTAGGCAGGGAGGGTCGGATTAACTACACACAGAGCCTGAGTGCGGCTGGGGCCGACAGATAAAACATAAACAAGCAGAATGGAGTACCGTGATTAATGGACAGTCCAGCATGCATCAGCTATGTAGCCAAGTGATCAGTGTCCAGGGGGGCAGCGGTGGATGGGGCAGGGAAGCTGGACTGGCGAGTGTTATCCAGGTTAAAAACAGTTAGCAGTGGCTAACAATGACTAAATAGCTTGTAGCTAGTTAACTGGTTAGCTTCTGGAGGTTCTGGAGTGTGTTCTAAAAATTAAAAATAATGGCGATTCCGTATCACATTGGGTGAGGCAGGTTACCGGAAGGTATAAACAAATTAAAAATCGAAAAAAGAAAGTAAATATGGGTCCAGTTAGTGTTTGGGACGTGGCGATTCAGACGGTTAGCAGGCCTGTGCTAACAAGCTAACAGTTAGTCGGCCGGGGCTAAACAAGGTAGCAGTTAGCCGGCCGGGCCTAAACAAGGTAGCAGTTAGCGGACCGGGCCTAAACAAGGTAGCAGTTAGCGGACCGGGGCTAAACAAGCTAGCAGTTAGCAGGCCGAATTAGCAAGCAAGGACGTCGCGATGGGGTGAGTCTGTTTATTCCTCTTCATGCGGTGACATCGATAGACCGGTCGAGGGTCCGGATATTGTAGCCCAGAAGTATGCTTCGGTGGTAGCACAGGAACTCTGGCCGGGCTAGCTTCAAGCTAAGTGGGTGGAAACGCTCGCCAGGAATAATCATCCGGGGTTGCGGTTTGCTAGATAGCTAGTTGTGAAGAATCCAGCTGAAAATGTTCCGTTTGCGTTGGGAATCCGGGGATTTAAAAAAAATAGGTCCGTTATGCTCTGGTTAGAGTCGGGTTGTTCGAACTGGCAAGAGCTTTCCGAGCTAAAGGTTAGCTTATGACCGGTTAGCTGAAGACCGCTAGCAATGGTTTGCTGACTGATAGCTGGTAGCTAGCTGGTAGTTAGCTGGCTAGCTTCAGTTGAGGGGTTCCGGATCCAAAGTAGATATAAATACTTTAGAAGAAAATCGCTACATTGGGTGAGGCGGGTTGCAGGAGAGTATTTAGAAGTTGAGGTTTAACAAAATGTTTTAAAAGATATGCGAAGAAAAATATGTTAAAAAAATATTTAAAAAACGATATATACAAGGGGCACGACAAGACGTTCGACTGCTACACCATCTTGGAACACACCTTATAAACACACACACCTATATACACACACCTTATAAACACACACACCTATATACACACACCTTATAAACACACACACACACCTATATACACACACCTTATAAACACACACACACACCTATATACACACACCTTATAAACACACACACACACCTATATACACACACCTTATAAACACACACACACCTATATACACACACCTTATAAACACACACACCTATATACACACACCTTATAAACACACACACACACCTATATACACACACCTTATAAACACACACACCTATATACACACACCTTATAAACACACACACACACCTATATACACACACCGTATAAACACACACACACACCTATATACACACACCGTATAAACACACACACACACCTATATACACACACCTTATAAACACACACACCTATATACACACACCTTATAAACACACACACACACCTATATACACACACCTTATAAACACACACACACACCTATATACACACACCTTATAAACACACACACACACCTATATACACACACCTTATAAACACACACACACACCTATATACACACACCTTATAAACACACACACACACCTATATACACACACCTTATAAACACACACACACACCTATATACACACACCTTATAAACACACACACACACCTATATACACACACCTTATAAACACACACACACACCTATATACACACACCTTATAAACACACACACACACCTATATACACACACCTTATAAACACACACACACACCTATATACACACACCTTATAAACACACACACACACCTATATACACACACCTTATAAACACACACACACACCTATATACACACACACTTATAAACACACACACACACCTATATACACACACCTTATAAACACACACACACACACTTATAAACACACACACACACACCTATATACACACACCTTATAAACACACACACACACCTATATACACACACCTTATAAACACACACACACACCTATATACACACACCTTATAAACACACACACACACCTATATACACACACCTTATAAACACACACACACACCTATATACACACACCTTATAAACACACACACACACCTATATACACACACCTTATAAACACACACACACACCTATATACACACACCTTATAAACACACACACACACCTATATACACACACCTTATAAACACACACACACACCTATATACACACACCTTATAAACACACACACACACCTATATACACACACCTTATAAACACACACACACACACCTATATACACACACCTTATAAACACACACACACACACCTATATACACACACCTTATAAACACACACACACACCTATATACACACACCTTATAAACACACACACACACCTATATACACACACCTTATAAACACACACACACACCTATATACACACACCTTATAAACACACACACACACCTATATACACACACCTTATAAACACACACACACACACCTATATACACACACCTTATAAACACACACACACACACCTATATACACACACCTTATAAACACACACACACACACCTATATACACACACCTTATAAACACACACACACACCTATATACACACACCTTATAAACACACACACACACCTATATACACACACCTTATAAACACACACACACACCTATATACACACACCTTATAAACACACACACACACCTATATACACACACCTTATAAACACACACACACACCTATATACACACACCTTATAAACACACACACACACTATATACACACACCTTATAAACACACACACACACCTATATACACACACCTTATAAACACACACACACACCTATATACACACACCTTATAAACACACACACACACCTATATACACACACCTTATAAACACACACACACACCTATATACACACACCTTATAAACACACACACACCTTATAAACACACACACACACCTATATACACACACCTTATAAACACACACACACACCTATATACACATACCTTATAAACACACACACACACCTATATACACATACCTTATAAACACACACAGATTGTAACACCGCTTATATGCTCTGTTGATCGGTTGGTCAGATGGTTAGTTGGTTGGTCAGATGGTTAGGTGGTTGGTCAGATGGTTAGGTGGTTGGTTGGTCAGATGGTTAGGTGGTTGGTCAGATGGTTGGTTGGTCAGATGGTTGGTTGGTTGGTCAGATGGTTAGGTGGTTGGTCAGATGGTTGGTTGGTCAGATGGTTGGTTGGTCAGATGGTTGGTTGGTTGGTCAGATGGTTAGTTGGTTGGTCAGATGGTTAGTTGGTTGGTCAGATGGTTAGGTGGTTGGTCAGATGGTTAGGTGGTTGGTCAGATGGTTAGGTGGTTGGTCAGATGGTTGGTTGGTCAGATGGTTAGGTGGTTGGTCAGATGGTTAGTTGGTTGGTCAGATGGTTAGTTGGTTGGTCAGATGGTTAGTTGGTTGGTCAGATGGTTAGTTGGTTGGTCAGATGGTTAGTTGGTTGGTCAGATGGTTAGTTGGTTGGTCAGATGGTTGGTTGGTCAGATGGTTGGTTGGTCAGATGGTTAGGTGGTTGGTCAGATGGTTAGTTGGTTGGTCAGATGGTTAGTTGGTTGGTCAGATGGTTAGTTGGTTGGTCAGATGGTTAGTTGGTTGGTCAGATGGTTAGTTGGTTGGTCAGATGGTTAGTTGGTTGGTCAGATGGTTGGTTGGTCAGATGGTTGGTTGGTCAGATGGTTAGTTGGTTGGTCAGATGGTTAGGTGGTTGGTCAGATGGTTAGGTGGTTGGTCAGATGGTTAGGTGGTTGGTCAGATGGTTAGGTGGTTAGTTGGTCAGATGGTTAGGTGGTTAGTTGGTCAGATGGTTAGTTGGTTGGTCAGATGGTTAGGTGGTTGGTCAGATGGTTAGGTGGTTAGTTGGTCAGATGGTTAGTTGGTTGGTCAGATGGTTAGGTGGTTAGTTGGTCAGATGGTTAGTTGGTTGGTCAGATGGTTAGGTGGTTAGTTGGTCAGATGGTTAGTTGGTTGGTTGGTCAGATGGTTAGTTGGTTGGTCAGATGGTTAGGTGGTTGGTTGGTCAGATGGTTAGGTGGTTAGTTGGTCAGATGGTTAGGTGGTTGGTTGGTCAGATGGTTAGTTGGTTGGTCAGATGGTTAGGTGGTTAGTTGGTTAGTTGGTTGGTTGGTCAGATGGTTAGGTGGTTGGTCAGTTGGTTGGTTGGTCAGTTGGTTGGTTGGTTGGTTGGTCAGATGGTTAGGTGGTTGGTCAGTTGGTCGGTTGGTCAGTTGGTCGGTTGGTCAGATGGTTAGTTGGTTGGTCAGATGGTTGGTTGGTCAGATGGTTGGTTGGTCAGATGGTTGGTTGGTCAGATGGTTGGTTGGTCAGATGGTTGGTTGGTCAGATGGTTGGTTGGTCAGATGGTTAGGTGGTTGGTCAGATGGTTAGGTGGTTGGTCAGATGGTTAGGTGGTTGGTCAGATGGTTAGGTGGTTGGTCAGATGGTTAGGTGGTTGGTCAGATGGTTAGGTGGTTGGTCAGATGGTTAGGTGGTTGGTCAGTTGGTTAGGTGGTTGGTTAGTTGGTTGGTCAGATGGTTAGTTAGTTGGTCAGATGGTTAGTTGGTTGGTCAGATGGTTAGGTGGTTGGTCAGATGGTTAGGTGGTTGGTTGGTCAGATGGTTAGGTGGTTGGTCAGATGGTTAGGTGGTTGGTTGGTCAGATGGTTAGGTGGTTGGTTGGTCAGATGGTTAGTTGGTTGGTCAGATGGTTGGTTGGTTGGTCAGATGGTTGGTTGGTTGGTCAGATGGTTGGTTGGTCAGATGGTTGGTTGGTTGGTCAGATGGTTGGTTGGTTGGTCAGATGGTTGGTTGGTTCGTCAGATGGTTGGTTGGTTCGTCAGATGGTTAGTTAGTTGGTCAGATGGTTAGTTGGTCAGATGGTCAGATGGTTAGGTGGTCAGTTGGTCAGATGGTTAGGTGGTTGGTCAGTTGGTTAGGTGGTCAGTTGGTTAGTTGGTTGGTTAGTTGGTTGGTCAGTTGGTTAGTTGGTTGGTTAGTTGGTTGGTTAGTTGGTTGGTCAGTTGGTTAGTTGGTTGGTTAGTTGGTTGGTTAGTTGGTTGGTCAGTTGGTTGGTCAGTTGGTTGGTCAGTTGGTTGGTCAGTTGGTTGGTCAGATGGTTAGTTGGTTGGTCAGATGGTAAGTTGGTTAGTTGGTTGGTTGGTCAGATGGTTAACTAGTTGGTCAGATGGTTAGGTGGTTGGTTAGGTGGTTAGTTGGTCAGATGGTTAGTTGGTTGGTCAGTTGGTTGGTCAGATGGTTAGTTGGTTGGTCAGATGGTTAGTTGGTTGGTCAGATGGTTAGTTGGTTGGTCAGATGGTTAGGTGGTTGGTTGGTCAGATGGTTAGGTGGTTGGTTGGTCAGATGGTTAGGTGGTTGGTTGGTCAGATGGTTAGGTGGTTGGTTGGTCAGATGGTTAGGTGGTTGGTTGGTCAGACGGTTAGGTGGTTGGTTGGTCAGAGGTGGTTGGTTAGTCAGACGGTTAGGTGGTTGGTTGGTCAGACGGTTAGGTGGTTGGTTGGTCAGACGGTTAGGTGGTTGGTTGGTCAGACGGTTAGGTGGTTGGTTGGTCAGACGGTTAGGTGGTTGGTTGGTCAGACGGTTAGGTGGTTGGTTGGTCAGACGGTTAGGTGGTTGGTTGGTCAGACGGTTAACTAGTTGGTCAGATGGTTAGTTGGTTGGTTGGTCAGATGGTTAACT
>NW_025745283.1:6550-54050 GCF_021184085.1 Oncorhynchus gorbuscha | reverse complement strand
TAGACACACACACACACACACACACTCTCTCACTAGACACACACACACACACACACACACTCTCACTAGACACACACACTGAATGTAGCTGCGGTGATTTGGTCTGATCCTGTTGTAATGACTCTAGCCCCGTCTGTTGTAACAAGTCTAGCGTCAGACCGGGGTTCAGATCCCGCCAGTTACACACGCGCGCACACACACACACACACACACATTCTCACTGAACACACACACAAGCCTTGTCTCTGATTTTCAAGCAAATTTTAATCAGGACTGAGACTGGACCACTCAATACGTGGACAGATGACACTGATGCTACGCTACAGGACTGAGACTAGACCACTCAATAAGTGGTCAGATGACACTGATGCTACGCTACAGGACTGAGACTAGACCACTCAATAAGTGGTCAGATGACACTGATGCTACGCTACAGGACTGAGACTAGACCACTCAATAAGTGGTCAGATGACACTGATGCTACGCTACAGGACTGAGACTAGACCACTCAATAAGTGGTCAGATGACACTGATGCTACGCTACAGGACTGAGACTAGACCACTCAATAAGTGGTCAGATGACACTGATGCTACGCTACAGGACTGTTTTGCTAAAGTGATGCCTTGGAACTGGGAAACAGATACCGTATTTTGGAAGAGTCGGAGGTCTCTGTCGTTGGCCCCAAAGGAACAAACAACTCTGCCCGGAAACAAGGGGACCCCCTGCCATCTAAACAATTTACAACGAAACAGCCCTACAACCAGCCACAGACAACTTTCTCGGATGAAAATAACTCAAGAGAGACGCAACTTAAAACATTTACCAAGCATCAGTCACACTGTCCTTATTGTGGGCTCATCTATGATCCCAACATGTTTCTATTAGGAAAGCAGAGATCATCTGTTACCCGGGTGCCCAGATCCAGGACATTGACTGTATGATCCCGCTACTCATTAGTGAACACCCGACTGCTTCAGCCATCACTGTCCATGAAGGGTCAAATGATATTAAACTACAGGAATCTGAGCAACTTAAAAAGGATTTTAAATCACTGAATCATACTGTACTTAAATCAGGTAAACATTAGTTCAGGTCCCGTCTCCACGCTCCATGGATGATGATTACAGTCGCCAGCTACACATGAAAGGTTGTTGTTTACAGCTTTTCTACGTCCACCAAATGTATTTCTCCGAGATAGATTACATCTAAATAGGTACAAGCCTTCTCACCTGGCTCTCACTATTGTCTCACACAGAGCATGTCAGAACTGACAATATGTAGCCATGGGGTTTGATGCTCGGTCGATTCCCCATCAGACAGACTTTAGAAGTAATCTCATCTCCACTAACTCAGGCCTGTCAGTAGGAAGCGTCGATCATCTAATATTACCTTGAATGCTCCTTCTGATATGAGCTCTGGAAACAGTGGCCTTGGAATTATTCATTTGAATGTTAGAAGCTTGATCCAGAAGTTAGATTTGATTGAAATACTGGTTTCATAATCACATGCTGACATACTGATTATAACTATTACACCCTGATCTGTTTCACCTGTCCTTGTGCTTGTCTCCACCCCCCTCCAGGTGTCACCCATCTTCCCACTTATGTCTGTGCCAGTTCGTCTTGTTCGTCAAGCTTACCAGCGTTTGTCCTGTCAGCTCTTGTCTTTTCCCAGCCTCTCTTTTTCTCATCCTCTGGGTTTTGACCCTTGCCTGTCCTGACCCTGTACCCGCCTGCCTGACCACTCTGCCTGTCCCTGAACCTGAGCCTGTACCCACCCGCCTGACCACTCTGCCTGTCCCTGAGCCTGTGCCCGCCTGACCACTCTGCCTGTCCCTGAGCCTGTACCCGCCCGCCTGACCACTCTGCCTGTCCTGACCCTGTACCCGCCCTGCCTGCCTTGTCATTTGCCTGCCCCTGTTACAATAAACATTGTTACTTCACACAGTCTGCACTTGGGCCTTACCTTGATACTTGATCACATCTGAATCCTGTCTGTGTGTCTCTGTTCCAGACTCAGATGTTCTGTTAGCTGGGTATAATGACAGAGTGGGTAGAGGTAGAATCAGATTGTCTGTAGACATTATACCCAGCTAACAGAACGAGTGGGTTGGGTAGAGGTAGACTCAGATGTTCTGTTACCTGGGTATAATGTCTACAGCGCAGACAGAGTGGGTATTGTCATATATGTTAAATGCAACCGAGATGTCAGTGTCCATTTCAACTTCTGTTCTAAACAGTATGAATGCTGAGTTCTAAATTTTATTTCACCTTTATTTAACCAGGTAGGCTAGTTGAGAACCTTTATTTAACCAGGTAGGCTAGCTGAGAACAAGTTCTCATTTGTAACTGTGACCTGGCCAAGATAAAGCAAAGCAATTTGACACATACAACAACAGTTACACATGGAATAAACAAACATACAGTCAATAATACAGTAAAAACAGTATATATACAGCATGTGCAAATGAGGTAGGATAAGAGACGTAAGGCAATAAATAGGCCATGGTGGCGAAGTAATTACAATATAGCAATTAAACACTGGAATGGTAGATGTGCAGAAGATGAATGCTCTTCCTCCCGGGGAAGGACTGCCCGTTCCATGATCTCGCCATCACGGTTGACAACTCCATTGTGTCCTCCTCCCAGAGCGCTAAGAACCTTTGCGTGATCCTGGACAACACCCTGTCGTTCTCAACTAACATCAAGGCGGTGGCCCGTTCCTGCAGGTTCATGCTCTACAACATCCGCAGAGTACGACCCTGCCTCACACAGGAAGCGGCGCAGGTCCTAATCCAGGCACTTGTCATCTCCCGTCTGGATTACTGCAACTCGCTGTTGGCTGGGCTCCCTGCCTTTGCCATTAAACCCCTACAACTCATCCAGAACGCCGCAGCCCGTCTGGTGTTCAACCTTCCCAAGTTCTCTCACGTCACCCCGCTCCTCCACTCTCTCCACTGGCTTCCAGTTGAAGCTTGCATCCGCTACAAGACCATGGTGCTTGCCTACGGAGCTGTGAGGGGAACGGCACCTCAGTACCTCCAGGCTCTGATCAGGCCCTACACCCAAACAAGGGCACTGCGTTCATCCACCTCTGGCCTGCTCGCCTCCCTACCACTGAGGAAGTACAGTTCCCGCTCAGCCCAGTCAAAACTGTTCTCTACTCTGGCCCCCCAATGGTGGAACAAACTCCCTCACGACGCCAAGACAGCGGAGTCAATCACCACCTTCCGGAGACACCTGAAACCCCACCTCTTTAAGGAATACCTAGGATAGGATAAAGTAATCCTTCTACCCCCCCCTTAAAAGATTTAGATGCACTATTGTAAAGTGGCTGTTCCACTGGATGTCATAAGGTGAATGTACCAATTTGTAAGTCGCTCTGGAGAAGAGCGTCTGCTAAATGACTTAAATGTTAATGTAAATGTAATGTGCAAGTAGAGATACTGGGGTGGAAAGGAGCAAGATAAATACAGTATGGGGATGAGGTAGATAGCCCATCTGTAAATCAAATCAAATGTATTTACAAAGCCCTTCGTACATCAGCTGATATTTCAAAGTGCTGTACAGAAACCCAGCCTAAAACCCCAAACAGCAAGCAATGCAGGTGTAGAAGCACGGTGGCTAGGAAAAACTCCCTAGAAAGGCCAAAGCCTAGGAAGAAACCAGGCTATGTGGAGTGGCCAGTCCTCTTCTGGCTGTGCCGGGTGGAGATTATAACAGAACATGGCCAAGATGTTCAAAGATGACCAGCAGGGTCAAATAATAATAATCACAGTGGTTGTAGAGGGTGCAACAGGTCAGCACCTCAGGAGAAAATGTCAGTTAGCTTTTCATAGCCGATCATTAAGAGTATCTCTACCACTCCTGCTGTCTCTAGAGAGTTGAAATCAGCAGGTCTGGGACAGATAACACATCCGGTGAACAGGTCAGGATTCCATAGCCGCCTGGCAGAACAGTTGAAACTGGAGCAGCAGCACGGCCAGGTGGACTGGGGACAGCAAGGAGTCATGTCAGGTAGTCCTGATGCATGGTCCTATGGCTCAGGTCCTCCGAGAGAGAGAGAAGGAAAGAAAGAATTAGAGAGAGCATACTTAAATTCACACAGGACACCGAATAGGACAGGAGAAGTACTCCAGATATAACAAACTGACCCTAGCCCCCCGACACATAAACTACTGCAGCATAAATACTGCAGGCTGAGACAGGAGGGGTCAGGAGACACTGTGGCCCCACCCGACGATACCCCCGGACAAGGCCAAACACGCAGGATATAACCCCACCCACTTTGCTAAAGCACAGCCTCCACAATAGAATACAGTGTATACATAAGATACAGTAGAATAGAATACAGTATATACATATGAGATGAGTAAAGCATAGACTAAGATACAGTAGAATAGAATACAGTATATACATATGAGATGAGTAAAGCAACATATGTAAACATTATTAAAGTGAATAGTGTTCCATTATTAAAGTGGACAGTGATTTCAAGTCTATGTTTATAGGGCAGCAGCCTCTTAAGTTACTAGTGATGGCTATTTAAAAACATCTTTGTTGTTGGTGGGTCCCCTGCGGGACGTTGAGCTAACGTAGGCTAATGCAATTAGCATGAGGTTGTAAGTAACAAGAACATTTCCCAGGACATGGACATATCTGATATTGGCAGAAAGCTTAAATTCTTGTTAATCTAACTGCACTGTCCAATTTACAGTAGCTATTACAGTGAAATAATACCATGCTATTGTTTGAGGAGATAGAGCACAGTTATGAACAGGAACATTTACTAAAAAAACTATTAGGAACTTGAAGCTTTCCACCTTCTCCACTGCAGTCTTGTCCCATCGATGTGGATATGGGCGCCTTCTTCACGATGCTGTCTGTGTGAGTGGACCAATTCAGTTTGTCTGTGATGTGTATGCCGAGGAACTTAAAACTTGCTACCCTCTCCACTGCAGTCTTGTCCCATCGATGTGGATAGGAGCGTGCTCCCTCTGCTGTTTCCTGAAGTCCACGATCATCTCCTTTGTTTTGTTGACGTTGAGTGAGAGGTTATTTTCCTGGCATCACACTCCCAGGACCGTCAGCTCCTCCCTGTAGGGTGTCTCATCATTGTTGGTTATCAAGCCTACTACTGTTGTGTCGTCTGCAAACTTGATGATTAAGTTGGAGGCATGCGGGGCCATGCAGTCATTGGTGAACAGGAAGTAAAGGAGGGGGCTGAGCATGCACCCTTGTGGGGTCCCTGTGTTGAGGATCAGTGAAGTGTAGATGTTGATTTCTACCTTCACCACCTGGGGGCGGCCCTTCAGGAAGTCCAGGACCCGGATTGCACAAGGTGGGGTTCAAACCCAGGGCCTCAAGCTTAATGATGAGCTTAGAGGGTACTGTTGAATGCTGAGCTGTAGTCCATGAACAGCATTATTACATAGGTATTCCTCTTGTCCAGATGAGATAGGGCAGTGTGCAGTTAGGGATGCCATCTGGGACGGCAGCCTTGTGAGGGTTAACACGTTTAAATGTTAAAAATGATTTACATTGGCTACGCAGAGAAGAGCCCACAGTCCTTGGTAGTGGGCCGCATCGGTGGCACTGTGTTATCCTCAGAGCAAAGAAGGTGTTTAGTTTGGAAGCAATACGTTGATGTCCGCGATGTGGCTGGTTTTTCTTTGTAGTCCGTGATTGTCCCTGCCATCTCGTGTCTGAGCCGTTGAATTGCGACTCCACTTTGTCTCTATACAGATGTTTTGCCTGTTTGATTGCCTTGCGGAGTGAATAATTACACTGTTTATATTCGGCCATATCTCCAGTCACCTTGACATGGTTAAATGCAATGGTTCAATATTATTCTCAGAGGATTCCCGGAACATATCCCAGTCCACGTGATCGAAACAATCTTGAAGTGTGCATTCTGATTGGTCAGACCAGCGTTGAATAGTCCTTAGCATGGGCACTTCATGTTTGAGTTTCTGCCTATAGGAAGGGTGGAGGAAAATAGAGTGGTTATTAGATTTGCCCAAGGGAGGGCGGGGAGGGCCTTGTAGGCATCCAGAAAGTTGGCGTAGCAGTGATCAAGTGTTTTAGCAGCTTGAGTACTACAGTCAGTGTGTTGATAGAACTTCAGTAACGTTTTCCTCAAATTTGTTAAAATCCCCAGCTACAATAAATGCATCCTCGGGATATGTGGTTTCCAGTTCGCATAAAGTCCAGATAAATTATTTTTAAAGGCCGTTGTGGTGTCGAATTGAGGGGGAATATACATGGCTGTGACTATAAAGGAAGAGAATTCTCTTGGGAGGTAATACAGTTGGCATTTGATTGTGAGGTATTCTAGGTTGGAGTGAACAAAATTACTTGAGTTTCTGGATGTTATCACAATCACACCATGAGTAGTTAATCATGAAAGATACACCCCACCCTTCTTCTTACCGGAGAGATATTGTAAGGGATTTCCTCCTCTTCTTCCGAAGAGGAGAGGCGAAAAGGATCGGAGGACCAATATGCAGCGTGGTAAGTATCCATGGTTCTTTTAATAAGAAATAGTACACATGAACAACTGTATACAAAAACAATAAACGTGGAATGAACGAAACCCAAAACAGTACCGTGTGGTGAAAAACACAGACACGGAAACAAACACCCACAAACACACAGTGAAACCCAGGCTACCTAAGTATGATTCTCAATCAGAGACAACTAATGACACCTGCCTCTGATTGAGAACCATACCATACCGAAACATAGAAATCCCCAAATCATAGAAAAACAAACATAGACTGCCCACCCCAATTCACGCCCTGACCATACTAAATAATGACAAAACAAAGGAAATAAAGGTCAGAACGTGACAGATATTTATTCCTGTCTGCGCGATAAACTGAGAACCCAACTGGCTGTACGGACTAAAACAGTATTTCCCGAGAGAGACGTTTCCGTGAAACAGACTATGTTACAATACTTGATGTCTCTCTGGAAGGAGATCCTCGCCCTGAGCTCGTCAACTTTATTATCCAGAGACTGAACATTAGCGAGTAATATACTTGGAAGCGATAGGTGGTGTGCGCGCCTCCTGAGTCAGACTAGAAGTCCACTGCAAATACTTCTTCTCTGCCAGCTGTGTTTTGGATCAGCGTCTGGAATCAGTTCAATTTCCCTGGGGGATGCAAACAAATGTTCAGATTCAGGAAAGTCTTATTCCTTTTTGTAATGCTGCTAAGGCTGGTGAAATACCGCCGCTCTGATATCCAAAAGTTCTTCCCGGTTGTACGTAAGAACACAAAAATGTTTTTCTTAGCAGCTAGAAGCATGGCTGCCCTATCTGTCGGTGTCATTTTACTGAGGCCAGTTGGACGAACTGCCAAATTCTCTAAAACGACATTGGAGGCGGCATATGGTAGACATTTAAAAAAAAATACCCTGACAAGAGTTCTGGTGGACATTCCTGCAGTCAGCATACCAATTGCACAGTCCTTCAAAACATGAGATATCTGTGGCATTTTGCACATTTTGGAGTCGCCTTTTTTTTGCCTCCTGCACAAGGTACACCTGTGTAATGATCATGCTGTTTAATCAGTTTCTTGATATACCACACCTGTCAGCTGGATGGATTATCTTGGCAAAAGGAGAAATACTCACTAACAGGGATGTAAACTAATTTGTGCAGAAAATGTGCAATAAATATTTTTTTTGCATATATGGAACATTTCTGGAATGTTTTATTTCTTGTGAAACACTTTACATGTTGAGTTTATATTTTTGTCCAGTGTATGTTTATTTGGGCTCTCTTTATCTCCTCCCTTCCTTTCCTCTCTTCCTCCCTCCTCCCTTTCCTCCTCTCTCCTCCCCATTCTCTCTCTCTTCCTCCCTCCTCCCTTTCCTCCTCTCTCCACCCCATTCTCTCTCTCTTCCTCCCTCCCTTTCCTCCTCCCTCTTCCCCATTCTCTCTCTCTTCCTCCCTTTCCTCCTCCCTCTTCCCCATTCTCTCCCTCTTCCTCCCTCCTCCCTTTCCTCCTCTCTCCTCCCCATTCTCTCTCTCTTCCGCCCTCCTCCTTCCTCTTGCAGACGCTGCATGCCTCCGAGTGCGTGCAGAGGTCTCAGTTCAACCCCGGAATGTCGCATCATCATCAGCTTCTCCTAGCGCCCTCGTAGTTCTCTATCTCTGTCTATCTTTAGGACTATAAACACTGCGAGCAGAACCCGGTAGACTGATAACCGTTACCTGAGGGTGCTACCGATCCCCGTGGTCCCTCTCACCCCCCCTGCCTGCCTAGGAAGCACATCACCTCTGCGTCTTGTCTCTCTGCGCCCCGCTGCTGAGCGAGATCAATCAGACAGACAGAGCGGATCTTCAAGGGGACAATATTCATCATCATGATCAATATCAACATATGGACCAAGCGATAACGGAATCAGCTCTGTTACTTTAGTAGATGCTCTGCTTCCAGGCGCATTAACGGGATTCTGCCTCCGTCTCTGTGTCCTTGAGCTCGGCCTGTACAGTGAGTCAGTGGTGTGTAGCCTATGCATGTTTGTGTGTGCGTATGTGAATACATATGTGTGTGTGTGTGTGTGTGTGTGTGTGTGTGTGTGTGTGTGTGTGTGTGTGTGTGTGTGTGTGTGTGTGTGTGCGTGTGCGTGCGTGCGTGCGTGCGTGCGTGCGTGCGTGCGTGCGTGCGTGGTGTGGTATGATGTCTGATGATGGAAGGAGAGAGATGTTTTGTAGGAGGTCAAACAGTTCTTTAATGTATTTATTTACCCCTGTGATCACGCTGTCCGGGTAGGTTGGTGCTTCTGTCATAGTGTGTTTGTGTGTGTGAGATCAGAGAGTGAGAGATAGACAGAGATATAGAGGAAGGAAGTGTCACAGAGTAGACTACATAACAGCTATACTGAGTGAACAAAACAACACCTTCTCTTTCCATGGTGAATCCAGATGAAAAGCTATGATCCCTTAATCACCTGTTCAATCCATTTCATTCCGTGTAGATGAATGGGAGGAGACAGGTTAAAGGAGGATTTTTAAACCTTGAGAAAATTGAGACATGGATTGTGTATGTGGGTCAAGAACTGCAATGCTGCTGGGTTTTTCACACTCAACAGTTTCCTGTGTGTATCAAGAATGGTCCACCACCCAAAGGACATCAAATCAAATCTATTTAGTTTATTTGTCACGTGCGCCGAATACAACCTTACAGTGAAATGCTTACTTACAGGCTCTAACCAAGAGTGCAAAAAAGGTATTAGGTGAACAATAGGTAGGTAAAGAACAGTAAAATGACAGGCTATATACAGTAGAGAGGCTATATACAGTAGCGAGGCTATATACAGTAGAGAGGCTATATACAGTAGCGAGGCTATAAAAGTAGCAGAGAGTAGCTGTAGCGTAAAAGAGGGGGTGGTGGGTGGTGGGACACAATGCAGATAGCCCGGTTAGCTCGGTCAACTTGACGCAACTGTGGGAAGCATTGGAGTCGACGTGGGCCAGAACCCCTGTGGAAAGCTTTCCACGCCTTGTCCAGTCCACCCCCCGACAAATGGAGGCTGTTCTAAGGGCAAGAAAGGTGTGCAACTCAATATTAGGAAGGTGTTCTTAATGTTTTGTATACTCAGTGTAAATCAGTAATGGATATCAGCTATATATTTATTTATCAGCTGTTTGTTTATCAGTTATATTTACAGTGCCAGTCAAAGGTTTGGACACACCTACTCATTCAAGGGTTTATCTTTATTTTGTTACTATTTTCTACATTGTAGAATAATAGTGAAAACATAGAAACTATTAAATAACACATATGGAATCATGTAGTACTTTTACTTTTTATTATTTTACAAATCTAAATATATTTACAATTTATAATTTTCCAAAGTAGCCACCCTTTGCCTTGATAACAACTTTGCACACTCTTGGCATTCTGTCAACCAACTTCACCTGGAATGCTTTTCCAACAGTCTTGAAAGAGTTCACACATTATCCTTCACTCTGCTGTCCAACTCATCTCAAAACATCTCAATTGGGTTGAGGTCGGGTGATTGTGGAGGACAGGTCATCTGATGCATCACTCCATCACTCTCCATCTTGGTCAAATAGCCCTTACACAGCCTTGGTCATTGTCCTGTTGAAAAACAAGTGATAGTCCCACTAAGCGCAAACCAGATGGGATGGCGTATTACTGCAGAATGCTGTGGTAGACATGCTGGTTAAGTGTGCTTTGAATTCTAGATAAATCACAGACAGTGTCACCATTGTTGACTGGTACTGTATATCAGCTATACATACCAGCTGTATGTATATCAATTTATTAACAATATGTACAGTACCAGTCAAAAGTTTGGACAACCATTCAAGGGATTTTCTTTATCTACAGAATAATTGTGAAGACATCAAAACTATGAAATAACACATATGGAATCATGAAGTAACCAAAAAAGTGTAAAACAAAATCTAAATATATTTATCATTTTAGATTATTCAAAGTAGCCAACCTTTGCCTTGATGACAGCTTTTGACTGTTACTGTATATCAGCTGTACGTATATCAGTTATATATTTATATACCAGATATATAGTGCATTCAGAAGGTATTCCTTAAACTAAAATTGATTAAATTGTTTTTCCCCTCATTAATCTACACACAGTACCCAATAATGACAAAGCAAAAACAGTTTTTTATAAAAAGCTGAAATATCACATCTGTATTTGGGGAGTATCTATCATTCTTCTCTGCAGATAATCTCAAGCTCTGTCAGGTTGAATGGGGAGTTTCTCCCATTCTTCTCTGCAGATCCTCTCAAGCTCTGTCAGGTTGGATGGGGAGTTTCTCCCATTCTTCTCTGCAGATCCTCTCAAGCTCTGTCAGGTTGAATGGGGAGTTTCTCCCATTCTTCTCTGCAGATCCTCTCATGCTCTGTCAGGTTAATTGTTTACTCCATGTGTAACTCTGTGTTGTAACTCTCTGTTCACACTGCTATGCTTTATCTTGGCCAGGTCGCAGTTGCAAATGAGAACTTGTTCTCAACTTCCCTACCTGGTTAAATAAAGTTAAATAAAGAAAATTTAAAAATAAATAAATACATTTAAAAAAGGTTGGATAGGGAGCATCTCTCCAGAGATGTTAGATCGGGTTCGACTCTGGGCTCTGACTGGGCAAATCAAGGACATTCCGAGACTTGTCCTGAAGACACCCCTGTATTGTCTTTGCTTTGTGCTTAGGGTCGTGCACTGTAGCTAAGGAAGACTCAAGGTTTTGTCCGCCTGAGGTAGAGTATCTAATGATAAGCTGTAGACCACACTATACCTAGAGAGTTTTCATCTGTATTTTTCGTAGCTGTCTACATACCACCACAGACAGAAGCTGGCTCTAAATCTGCACTCAATGAGCTGTATACCGCCATAAGCAAACAGGAAATGCTCACCCAGAGGCAGCGCTCCTAGTGGCCGGGGAATTTAATGCAGGGAAACTTAAATCAGTTTTACCTCATTTCTATCAGCATGTTAAATGTGCAACCAAAGGGAAAACAATTCTAGACAATCTTTACTCTACACACAGAGACGCGTACAAAGCTCTCCCTTGCCCTCCATTTGGCAAATCTGACCAGAATTTTATCCTCCTAATTCCTGTTTACAACCAAAAATTAAAGCAGGAAGCACCAGTGACTCAGTCTATAAAAGAGTGGTCAGATGAAGCAGATGCTAAACTACAGGACTGTTTTGCTATCACAGACTGGAATATTCTGATGGCATTGAGGAGTACACCACATCAGTCACTGGCTTCATCAATAAGTGCATCGATGACGTCGTCCCCACAGTGACTATACGTACACACCAACCAGAAGCAATGGATTACAGGAAACATTCACACCGAGCTAAAAGGGAGAGCTGCTGCTTTCAAGGAGCAGGACTCTAATCCGGAAGCTTATAAGAAATCCCGCTATGCCCTCATGACGAACCTTCAAACAGGCAAAGCGTCAATAGAGGACTAAGATTGAATCGTTGGCAATTACAGACTACAAAGGGAAGCACAGCCGAGAGCTGCCCAGTGACACGAGCCTACCAGAAGAGCTAAATTACTTCTATGCTCGCTTCGAGGCAAGTATCACTGAAACATGCATGAGAACATCAGCTGCTCCGGAAGACTGTGTGATCACGCTCTCCGCAGCCGATGTGAGTAAGACCTTTAAACAGGTCAACATTCACAAGGCCGCAGTGCCAGACGGATTACCAGGACATGTACTGTGAGCATGCGCTGACCAAATGGCAAGTGTCTTCACTGACATTTTCAACCTCTCCCTGACCCAGTCTGTAATACCTTCATGTTTCAAGCAGACCACCATAGTCCTTGTGGCCAAGAACGTAACCTGTCTAAATAACTACCAACCGTAGCACTCACGTCTGTAGCCATGAAATGCTTTGAAAGGCTGGTCATGGCTCACATCAACACCATTATCCCAGAAACCCTAGACCCACTCCAATTTGCATACTGCACCAACAGATCCACAGCTGTTGCAATCTCTATTGCACTCCACACTGCCCTTTCCTACCTGGACAAAAGGAACACCTATGTGAGAATGCTATTCATTGACTACAGCTCAGTGTTCAACACCATAGTGCCCTCTAAGCTCATCACTATGCTAAGGACCCTGGGACTAAACACCTCCCTCTGCAACTGTATCCAGGACTTCCTGACAGGCCGCCCCCAGGTGGTAAGGGTTGGTAACAACACATCCGCCGCAATGATCCTCAACACGGGGGCCCCTCAGGGGTGCATGCACAGTCCCCTCCTGTACTCCATGTTCACTCATGACTGCACGGCCAGGCATGACTCCAACACCATCATTAAGTTTGTTGACGACACAACAGTGGTAGGCCTGATCACCGACAAAGATGAGACAGCCTATTGGGAGGAGGTCAGAATCCTGGCAGGACAACAACCTCTCCCTCAATGTGCTCAAGACAAAGGAGATGATTGTGAACAACAGGAAAAGGAGGACTGAGCACACCCCCATTCTCATCGAAGGGGCTGTAGTGGAGCAGGTTGAGAGCTTCAAGTTCCTTGGTGCCATATCACCAACAAACTAGAACGGTCCAAACACACCAAGATAGTCGTGAAGAGGGCATGACAAAGCCTATTCCCCCTCAAGAGACTGAAAAGACTTGGCATGGGTCCCCAGATCCTAAAAATATTTTACAGCTGCACCATCGAGAGCATCCTAACTGGTTGCATCACTGCCTGGTATGGCAACTGCTCAGCCTCAGAACGCAAGGCACTACAGAGGGTAGTTCAAACGGCCCAGTACATCACCGGGGCCAAGCTTCTTGCCATCCAGGACCTCTATACCAGGCGGTATCAGAGGAAGGTCCTAAAAATCGTCAAAGACTCCAGCCACCCCATAAACTGTTCTCTCTGCTACCGCATGGCAAGCTGTACCGGAGCTCCAAGTCTACGACCAAGAGGCTTTCTAAAAAGCTTCTACTTCCAACCATAAGACTCCTACACAGTTAATCAAATGCCTACCCAGACTGTTTGCATTGACCCCCCTTCTACGCTGCTGCTACTGTCTGTTATTGTCTATGCATGGTCACTTTAAATAACTCGATCTACATGTATAAATTACCGCAATTACCTCGACACCGTTGCCCTAACCTGTACCTCCGCACAATTGACTCTGTACCGGTACCCCCTGTATATAGTCTCCACATTGACTCAGTACCGTAATACCCTGTATATAGCCTCCACATTGACTCTGTACCGTAATACCCTGTATATAGTCTCCACATTGACTCTGTACCGGTACTTCCTGTATATAGTCTCCACATTGACTCTGTACCGGTACTTCCTGTATATAGTCTCCACATTGACTCTGTACCGGTATCCCCTGTATATAGTCTCCACATTGACTCTGTACTGGTACCCCCTGTATATAGCCTCCACATTGACTCTGTACCGGTACCCCCTGTATATAGTCTTCACATTGACTCTGTACCGGTACCCCTGTATATAGCCTCCACATTGACTCTGTACTGGTACCCCTGTATATAGCCTCCACATTGACTCTGTACCGGTACCCCCTGTATATAGTCTTCACATTGACTCTGTACCGGTACCCCCTGTATATAGCCTCCACATTGACTCTGTGCCGGTACCCCCTGTATATAGTCTCCACATTGACTCTATACTGGTACCCCCTGTATATAGCCTCCACATTGACTCTGTACCGGTACCTCCTGTATATAGTCTCCACATTGACTCTGTACCGGTACCCCCAGTATATAGCCTCCACATTGACTCTGTACTGGTACCCCCTGTATATAGTCTGCACATTGACTCTGTCAATAATGCCCTGTATGTAGCCTCCACATTGACTCTGTACCATAATACCCTGTATATAGCCTCCACATTGACTCTGTACCGTAATACCCTGTATATAGCCTCCACATTGACTTTGTACCGTAATACCCTGTATATAGCCTCCACATTGTCTCTGTACCGTAATACCCTGTATATAGCCTCCACATTGACTCTGTACCGTAATACCCTGTATATAGCCTCCACATTGACTCTGTACCATAATACCCTGTATATAGCCTCCACATTGACTCTGTACCGTAATACCCTGTATATAGCCTCCACATTGACTCTGTACCGTAACACCCTGTATATAGCCTCCACATTGACTCTGTACCGGTACCTCCTGTATATAGTCTCCACATTGACTCTGTACCGGTACCCCCAGTATATAGCCTCCACATTGACTCTGTACTGGTACCCCCTGTATATAGTCTGCACATTGACTCTGTACCATAATGCCCTGTATGTAGCCTCCACATTGACTATGTACCATAATACCCTGTATATAGCCTCCACATTGACTCTGTACCGTAATACCCTGTATATAGCCTCCACATTGACTCTGTACCGTAATACCCTGTATATAGCCTCCACATTGACTCTGTACCGTAATACCCTGTATATAGCCTCCACATTGACTCTGTACCGTAATACCCTGTATATAGCCTCCACATTGACTCTGTACCGTAATACCCTGTATATAGCCCTACTATTGTTATTTGCTGCTGCTCTTGATTTATTTGTTATTCTTATCTCCTACTTTTTAATTTAAAAAAAATTGTATTTTCTTAAATCTGCATTGTTGGTTAATAAGGGCTTGTAGGTAAGCATTTCACTATAAGGTCTACACTTGTTGTATTCGGCGCATGTGACAAATACAATTTCATTTAATTTGGCAAACTCCAAACGGGCTGTCACGTGCCTTTTACTGAGAAGTGACTTCAGTCTGGCCACTCTACCATAAAGGACTGATTGGTGAGTGCTGCAGAGATGGTTGTCCTTCTGGAAGATTCTCTCATCTCCACAGAGGAACTCTGGATGGCTGTCAGAGTGAACATTGGGTTCTTGGCCACCTCCCTGACCAAGGCCCTTCTCCCCCGATTGCTAAGTGTGGATGGGCGGCCAGCTCTAGGAAGAGTCTTGGTGGTTACAAACTTCTGCCATTTAAGAATGATGGAAGCCACCAGTAGTGGAAAAAGTACCCAACTGTCATAATTGAGTAAAGGTAAAGATACCTTAAAAGAAAATGAATCAAGTAAAAGTGAGTCACCCAGTAAAATACTACTTGAGTAAAAGTCTAAAAGTATTTGCTTTTAAATACATGTAAGTATTTAAAGTAAATGCAATTGCTAAAATGTACTGAATATCAAAAGTAAAAGTATAAATAATTAAATATATATAAATATATATTAAGCAAACCAGACATACAGAAGTCCTTGTTTTTTTAATTGAAGGATTGCCAGGGGCACGTTGCAACACTAAGATATAATTTACAAACGAAGCATGTACTTAGTGAGTCCTCCAGATCAGAGACTGTAGGGATGACCAGGGATGTTCTCTGTTTAGTGAGTCCTCCAGATCAGAGACTGTAGGGATGACCAGGGATGTTCACTGTTTAGTGAGTCCTCCAGATCAGAGGCAGTAGGGATGACCAGGGATGTTCACTGTTTAGTGAGTCCTCCAGATCAGAGGCAGTAGGGATGACCAGGGATGTTCTCTGTTTAGTGAGTCCTCCAGATCAGAGGCAGTAGGGATGACCGGGGATGTTCTCTGTTTAGTGAGTCCTCCAGATCAGAGGCAGTAGGGATGACCGGGGATGTTCTCTGTTTAGTGAGTCCTCCAGATCAGAGGCAGTAGGGATGACCAGGGGTGTTCTCTGTTTAGTGAGTCCTCCAGATCAGAGGCAGTAGGGATGACCAGGGATGTTCTCTGTTTAGTGAGTCCTCCAGATCAGAGGCAGTAGGGATGACCAGGGATGTTCTCTGTTTAGTGAGTCCTCCAGATCAGAGGCAGTAGGGATGACCAGGGATGTTCTCTGTTTAGTGAGTCCACCAGATCAGAGGCAGTAGGGATGACCGGGGTGTTCTCTGTTTAGTGAGTCCTCCAGATCAGAGGCAGTAGGGATGACCAGGGATGTTCTCTGTTTAGTGAGTCCTCCAGATCAGAGGCAGTAGGGATGACCAGGGATGTTCTCTGTTTAGTGAGTCCTCCAGATCAGAGGCAGTAGGGATGACCAGGGATGTTCTCTGTTTAGTGAGTCCACCAGATCAGAAGCAGTAGGGATGACCAGGGATGTTCTCTGTTTAGTGAGTCCTCCAGATCAGAGGCAGTAGGGACGACCAGGGATGTTCTCTGTTTAGTGAGTCCTCCAGATCAGAAGCAGTAGGGATGACCGGGGATGTTCTCTGTTTAGTGAGTCCTCCAGATCAGAGGCAGTAGGGATGACCAAGGATGTTCTCTTGATAAGTGCCGGAATTGGACCAATTTCCTGTCTTGCTCAGCATTCCAAATGTAACAAGTACTTCTGAGTGTCAGGATAAATGTGTGAAGTAAAAAGTACCTTGTTTTCATCAGGAATGTAGTGAAGTAAAAGGAAAAGTTGTCAAAAATATCAATAGTAACGTAAAGTACAGAAACCCCCAAAAAACGACTTAAGTAGTACTTTCACGTATTTTACTTTAAGTACTTTACAGAATCGGGAGGTCACTGTGTTCTTGGGGACCTTCAATGCTGCAGAATATTTTGGTACTTCCCCAGATCTGTTAACTGTGGGACCTTATATAGATAGATGTGTTGTGTCATTATGTCATAATGGGGTATTGAATCATTATGGGCTATTGTGTCATTATGGGGTATTGAGTCATTATGGGGTATTGAGTCATTATGGGGTTTTATGGGGTAGAGTCATTATGGGGTATTGTGTCATTATGGGGTATTGTCATTTTGTTATTATGTCATTATGGGTATTGTGTCATTATGTCATTATGGGGCAATGTCATTATGGGGTAGTCATTATGGGGTATTGAGTCATTATGGGGTATTGTGTCATTATGTATTGTGTCATTATGGGCATGTCATTATGGGGTATTGAGTCATTATGATTGATCATTATGGGGTTTTGAGTCATTATTATTGTGTGTCATTATGGGGTATTGTGTTATTATGTCATGTCATTATGTCATTATGGGGTAATGTTTTGGGGTATTGAGTCATTATGAGTCATTATGGGTATTGTGTCATTGTCATGGGGTATTGAGTCATTGTGGGGTATTGTGTCATTATGGGGTATTGAGTTATGGGGTATATTGAGTGTCATTATGGGGTATTGTGTCATTATTGGTCATTATGTCATTATGGGGCATTGAGTCATTGTGTCATTATGTCATTATTGGGGTGTCATTATGTGTCATTGTGGGGTATTGTGTCATTGTATTGGTCATTATGGGGTATTGTGTCATTATGGGGTATTGTGTCATTATGTCATTATGGGGTATATTGTGTCATTGTGTGGGGTATTGTGTCATTATGTCATAATGGGTCATTATGGGGTATTGAGTCATTATGGGGTATTGTGTCATTATGGGGTATTGTGTCATTATGGGGTGTTGAGTCATTATGGGGGCTATTGTGTCATTATGAGGTATTGTGTCATTATGTCATTATGGGTTATAGTGTCCTTGTGGGGTATTGTGTCATTTTAATGGGTATTGAGTCATTATAGGTCATTATTATGTTCATTATGGGGTATTGTGGGGTCATATTTTTGAGTCATTGTATTGTGTCATTATGGGGTATTGTGTCATATGTCATTATGGGTTCTTGAGTTCATTATTGTCATTATGGGGTTTTGTATTATGTATTGTCATTGTATTGTCATTATGGGGTAATGTAGTCATTATGGGGTATTGTGTCATTATGTCATTATGGGGTACATTATTGGGAGATTATGGGGTATTGTGTCATTTTCATTATGGGGTATTGAGTCATTATGTCATTATGGAGTATTGTGTTATTATGTCATTATGGGGTATAGTGTCGTTATTGTGTCATATTGTTGTGTGTTATGTATTGTGTCATGTGGGGTGTTGTGTCATTATGGGCTATTGTGTCATTATGGGGTATTGAGTCATTATGGGGTTTTGAGTCATTATGGGGTATTGTGTCATTATGTCATTATGGGGTATAGTCATTGTGTATTGTCATTATGTCATTATGGGGTATAGTGTCATTGTGGGGTATTGTGTCATTGTGGGATATTGTGTCATTATGGGGGATTGAGTTATTATGGGGTATTGTGTCATTATGTCATAATGGGGTATTGAATCATTATGGGCTATTGTGTCATTATGGGGTATTGAGTCATTATGGGGTTTTGAGTCATTATGGGGTATTGAGTCATTGTGAGGTATTGTGTCATTATGTCATTATGGGGTATTGTGTCATAATGGGTTCTTGAGTCATTATGGGTTATTGAGTCATTGTGAGGTATTGTGTCATTATGTCATTATGGGGTATAGAGTTATTATTATGGGGTATTGTGTCATTATGTCATTATGGGTCATTATGGGGTATAGTGTCATTGTGGGGTATTGTGTCATTATGTGGGTATTGTGTCATTATCATTATGTCATTATGGGGTATTGAGTCATTATGGGGTATTGTGTCATTATGTCATTATGGGTATTATGTGTCATTATGGGTTATTATGTGTCATTGTGGGGGCTATTGTGTCATTATGGGGTATTGAGTCATTATGAGGTTATTATGTCATTATGGTGTCATTGTATTGTGTCATTATGGGGTATTGTGTCATTATGGGGTATTGAGTCATTATGGGGTATTGAGTCATTATGGGGTTTTGAGTCATTATGGGGTATTGAGTCATTGTGAGGTATTGTGTCATTATGTCATTATGGGGTATTGTGTCATAATGGGTTCTTGAGTCATTATGGGTTATTGAGTCATTGTGAGGTATTGTGTCATTATGTCATTATGGGGTATAGAGTTATTATGGGGTATTGTGTCATTATGTCATTATGGGGTATAGTGTCATTGTGGGGTATTGTGTCATTGTGGGGTATTGTGTCATTGGGTATTGAGTCATTATGGGGTATTGTCATTGTCATTATGTCATTATGGGGTTGAGTTGTGTCATATGTCATGGGGTATTGAATCATTATGGGCTATTGTCATTATGGGGTATTGTGTCATTGTGGGGTATTGTCATTATGGGGTATTGTGTCATTATGGGGTATTGTGTCATTATGTCATTATGGGGTATTGAGTCATTATGGGTTATTGTGTCATTATGTCATTATGGGCTTGTCATTATGGGTTATAGTGTCCTTGTGGGGTATTGTGTCATTATGGGGTATTGTGTCATGTCATTATGGGGTATTGTGTCATTATGTCATTGTCATTATGGGGTATTGTGTCATTATGGGGTATCATTATTGTCATTATGGGGTATTGTGTCATTGGGGTGGTCATTATGGGGTCTTGAGTATTGTCATTATGGGTTATTGTGTCATTATGGGGTATTGTGTCATTATGGGGTATTCTGTCATTATGGGGTATTGAGTCGTTATGTCATTTTGGGTTATTGTGTGTAGATTGATTAGGACATTGTTTTATTCAATCATTTTTAGAGTAAGGCTGTAACGTAACAAAGTGTGGAAAAGGTGGAGTGGTCTGAATACTTTCCCAATTCATTGTATGTTGTAAATAAATGGCCAACATATCAATGCCTATAGGCCACCAAACAGAAACACCCTGGGTAGTATTCAGAACACAGGACCATTCCAGAAACATCCTCTCTCCCCTTAGCCTCTAGCTAGACCTTATCCCCCTAACTAGCCCATAGCAGCCAGAGATGTATAGATCTGAGGATACAGTCAGCTACAAATAGGACCATGCTACAGGTCAACCGTATTGTGGAAGTGTCATCTGTTGTTGTTCTGTCTTTGTTGCTACACTGTTGTTGCTCTGAAATGTAGATTCACCTCCTGAATGGTAGACAACCACCCACTACATGCAAAGGCCAAAGAGTAGGACATCTTGGCATTAAAAGCATAGTCTGTTTTTATACGTTGATATGCATATAGGCTACTGAAAAATGTTCTAATATTGCATACAAACCGACTAAATAGGACAGGACCCAGCCAGGGAGGGAGAGAGGCCCAGATTCAGGACAAGGCAGGGGTGACCCTGTAGATGCCAGTCTGAAAGTAGGGCTACAGGAGTATAGCTGTCCTCAGCCAGGACACTGAGAGGGAGACGTGGAGGAGACAGAGAGAACGAGAGGAAAGAGCTACAAACTAGAATGAGGTAGATGGAGAGAAAGGGTAATGGTTGAATGGAATATAAAGAATGGAATAATAAAAGATGGAGAGAAAGGGAATGGTTGAATGGAATATAAAGATGGAGAGAAATGGGAATGGGAATGGAATGATGCTCAATGGAATATTAAGATGGAGAAGATGGAGAGAAAGGGAATGGTTGAATGGAATATAAAGATGGAGAGAAAGGGGAATGGCTCAATGGAATATAAAGATGGAGAATGGTTGAATGGAATATAAAGATGGAGAGAAAGAGAGAATGGTTGAATGGAATATAAAGGGAGAATGGCTCAATGGAATAATGGCTGAATGGAATATAAAGATGGAGAGAAAGGGGAATGGTTGAATGGAATATAAAGATGGAGAGAAAGGGGAATGGCTCAATGGAATATAAAGATGGAATGAATGAAAAGATGGAGGGAATGGTTGAATGGAATATAAAGATGGAGAGAAATGGGAATGGCTCAATGGAATATAAAGATGGAGAGAAAGGGAATGGCTCAATGGAATATAAAGATGGAGAGAAAGGGAATGGTTGAATGGAATATAAAGATGGAGAGAAAGGGAATGGTTGAATGGAATATAAAGATGGAGAGAAAGGGGAATGGAATTGAATGGAATAATAAAAGATGGAGAGAAAGGGAATATAAAGAATGGTTGAATGGAATATAAAGATGGAGAGAAAGGGGAATGGGAATGGTTGAATGGAATATAAAGATGGAGAGAAATGGGAATGGCTCAATGGAATATAAAGATGGAGAGAAAGGGGAATGGTTGAATGGAATATAAAGATGGAGAGAAAGGGGAATGGTTGAATGGAATATAAAGATGGAGAGAAAGGGGAATGGTTGAATGGAATATAAAGACGAACTAGAACAAGTTCATGAATTAAGTGAACTCTAGTTCTGAAGGTTGGAGTGGCTCAGGGGACCAAGGTCTTCATTTTGATTGGCTGTTGCATAAAACAATTGACACCAAGTTGCAGGTGTGTTACTCGTTGTAGAGATGAGTTATAATTCTATCTTTCTTTCTTTCCAGGTTCCAGTCTGCTCTACCACTAGTCCTTCTCTCAACCCCCAACCCCTTCATAAGCGAGACAAGAGAGAAGAGTGGAGTCGCCAAGGACACAGGGAGAAAGCTGGAGGCAGCCCTCATCTCTCAGAGTGGGAGAACAAAATACTAGAAAAATAACTGAGTCAGTTGTTTCTGAGATGTTGCTGACTGGTCCCTGGTTAAAATCTTGACCCCTGACCCTACTGGTTAGCTAATGAAGTCTGTGTTTAAGACTTCTGTCTAAGAACTCTTGAAAGAAGAAGGAAGGACCAGCGCTTGGTGACTGGCTGGTATAAATAAGCAGAAACACACGCTGCTCCGAGAGAGAGAGAGAGAGAGAGAGAGAGAGAGAGAGAGAGAGAGAGAGAGAGAGAGAGAGAGAGAGAGAGAGAGAGAGAGAGAGAGAGAGAGAGAGAGAGAGAGAGAGAGAGAGAGAGAGAGAGAGAGAGAGAGAGAGAGAGAGAGACAGAGAGACAGAGAGAGAGAGAGAGAGAGAGAGAGAGAGAGAGAGAGAGAGAGAGAGAGAGAGAGAGAGAGAGAGAGAGAGAGAGAGAGAGAGAGAGAGAGAGAGAGAGAGAGAGAGAGAGAGAGAGAGAGAGAGAGAGAGAGAGAGAGAGAGTGTAAGTCTGGACTTGTGTGTTCCAGATGAGTGGGTGAAACCTCTCCAGAGAAGGAAATAGAGACCACAGAGAGAGAAGAGGACCAAACCAGTCTGTCAGAATGTCTACCACCGCCACCATGGGAGAGATGGCTAACAGTGCTGTTGAGTTCTACCCTAAAGGCCGGAGCCGAGGTCGGGGTGGAGGTGGGAAGGGGGAGGGTAACAATGCTGTAGAGGGAGATTTTGGGGTGACTGTGGAGGAGCTCAGGGACCTGATGGAGCTCCGGGGAGGGGAGGCCATTCAGAAGATACAGGAGGCATACGGAGACTCAGAGGGCCTGGCCACTAAACTGCTCACCAACACTATTGACGGTAAGGTAGTAGGGAGGGTGTGTGTGTCTGTGGCTGCGTGTATGTGTGTCTGTGGCTGCGTGTGTGTGTGTATGTGGCTGCGTGTGTGTGTGTCTGTGGCTGCGTGTGTGTGTGTATGTGGCTGCGTGTGTGTGTCTGTGGCTGCGTCTGTATGTGTGTCTGTGTGTGTGTGTTTCTGTGGCTGCTTCTGTGTGTGTGTCTGTGGCTGCGTGTATGTGGCTGCGTGTGTGTGTGTGTCTGTGTGCGTGTGTGTGTGTCTGTGGCTGCGTGTATGTGTGTCTGTGTGTGTGTGTTTCTGTGGCTGCGTGTGTGTGTGTCTGTGGCTGCGTGTATGTGTGTCTGTGTGTGTGTGTTTCTGTGTTGTTTGGCCTGTGGGATTGATCTCAGGCCAGCTGACAGTATCAGATGATCAACACTGAACAACCTTACTCTAGCAGAACAACATGACAGACACACATACACACTCTGTCAGTCAATTTCATTGATTTGAGTATTTCAGGCAGAGGCCGATCCTACCTGTCGAATCGGATCCAACTACAAGCATTTTTGTCCTGTCGAATCAGGTCCAACTACAAGTATATTTGTCCAGAGGCCAAAAGGCTGCCTCTGAATAGCAGTACAGCCGTCTATGAAATAGTCTGTGGAATAGTCTGTGGAATAGTCTGTGGAATAGTCTGTGGAATAGTCTGTGGAATATTAGGTAAATAGTCATTGAGGAATTCAGTGAGGTAGTCAGTAGGTAGTCAGTAGGGTAGTCAGTGGTAAGTGAGGTAGTCAGCAGGGTAGTCAGTTGGTAGTCAGTGAGGTTGTCAGCAGGGTAGTCGGTGGGTAGTCAGCAGGGTAGTCAGTAGGTAGTCAGTGAGGTAGTCAGTAGGTAGTCAGTGGGGCAGTCAGTGGTAAGTGAGGTAGTCAGTAGGGTAGTCAGTAGGGTAGTCAGTTGGTAGTCAGTGAGGTAGTCAGCAGGGTAGTCGGTGGGGCAATCAGTGGTAAGTGAGGAAGTCAGTAGGGTAGTCCATAGGTAGTTAGTGAGGTTGTCAGCAGGGTAGTCAGTAGGTAGTCAGTGATGTAGTCAGCTGTGTAATCTGTGAGGTAGTCAGCAGGGTAGTCAGTAGGTAGTCAGCAGGGTAGTCAGTGGGGTAGTCAGTAAGGTTGTCAGTCGGGTAGTCAGTGAGGCAGTCAGTGGGGTAGTCAGCGGGGTAGTCAGTGAGGCAGTCAGTAGGGTAGTCAGTGAGGCAGTCAGTAGGGTAGTCAGCGGGGTAGTCAGTGAGGTAGTCCGCAGGGTAGTCAGCGGGGTAGTCAGTAAGGTTGTCAGTCGGGTAGTCAGTGAGGCAGTCAGTGGGGTAGTCAGCGGGGTAGTCAGTGAGGCAGTCAGTAGGGTAGTCAGTGAGGCAGTCAGTAGGGTAGTCAGCGGGGTAGTCAGTAAGGTTGTCAGTAAGTTTGTCAGTCGGGTAGTCAGTGAGGCAGTCAGTAGGGTAGTCAGCGGGGTAGTCAGTGAGGCAATCAGTTGGGTAGTCAGTGGGGTAGTCAGTAGGGTAGTCAGTAAGGTTGTCAGTAAGGTTGTCAGTGGGGTAGTCAGTGAGGCAGTCAGCGGGGTAGTCAGTGGGGCAGTCAGTGGGGTAGTCAGTGGGGTAGTCAGTGGGGTAGTCAGTGGGGTAGTCAGCGGGGTAGTCAGTGAGGCAGTCAGTGGGGTAGTCAGTGGGGTAGTCAGTAGGGTAGTCAGCGGGGTAGTCAGTAAGGTTGTCAGTGAGGCAGTCAGTGGGGTAGTCAGTGGGGTAGTCAGTAGGGTAGTCAGCAGGGTAGTCGGTAAGGTTGTCAGTCGGGTAGTCAGTGAGGCAGTCAGACATGATGATTGATGCTTGGCTGCTGTTAAGTACAAATGATCTAGCTTTTGTCCATAATAATCATGTAGGCTATACCCTCACTATATCTGCCAGCTGTTGGCTAGAGAGCATGTTCCAAAGCCAGGCTGGGCTCATTTTAGTAACAGAACCATCAGTAGAGTTGAAAATGTATTTTTTATTGGGTACATGGGAACTGAAACTAAAGGTATTTTCATGTGTACTACGTCATCACACAAAGCCTTTAATCCCCAACAAGTCAGTTTGATGGAAACATCTATGGTGGGAAAATGTGGATTTTAGGATATTCACATTAAAATATATCTCCTCTTGGATAGAATTCTAGCTAGTGAGAGAGTTGGTAAACTAGTTTGTGAATGAGTTATTCGAGATTCCCGGTGAAATAGCCTTTTTAAATTGTTTTTGTAGAGGTAAACTTCAAGACATTGTTTGACCAACAGTTTGAGGAGTTGATACGCAGAACTGACACCTCTTTACCACAGCATCCAGCAACAGGATCCGTTTAACCTTGGGAACTGCAATACCAATATTTAATTACACGCATACTCACTACTGCAGTTTGACACCATTACAGAGATCTAAGAGAAAGAAAGGAGGAGGGAGGAAGTAAAGAGAGGAAGAGACAGTGGGAGAGGGGGAGGAGTGCTAGAATAGCTTGCCGCATTGTCAAGGACATATCAAGGGGAGATTGAGAGAAAAAGGGAGAAACAAAAAAGGGAGAGTGCAGTAGAGGGAGGAAGGTGAGGAAGGTGAGGAAGAGAGGCAGAAACAAATGGGGTAAAAAGAGAGGGAAGCAGGGAGGAAGGAATATTTACAAAGTAATGATCACTCAACAAATTGTTGTTCAACTCCTTCTCTGTGATTATGTGATTATGGTAGTTTCATTAGACCTATTTTACATCCAGAGTTGGGCTATGGGATCAGATATTTACAGTCATTCAGAAAGTATTCAGACCCCTTGACTTTTTCCACATGTTGTTACGTTACTGCCTTATTCTAAAATGGATTACATTTCCCCCACATCAATCTACACAGAAAACCTTATAATGACAAAGATTTATTTTTTTAAACATTTTTGCAAATGTATTAAAAATGAAAAAATGAAATATTACATTTACTTAAATATTCAGACCCTTTACTCAGTACATTGTTGAAGCACCTTTGGCAGTGATTACAGAATCAAGTCTTCTAAGGTATGACTCTACAAGCTTGGCACACCTGTATTTGGCGAGTTTCTCGTTGGATGGGGAGCGTCGCTGCACAGCTATTTTCAGGTCCCGCCAGAGATGTTAGATCGGATTCAAGTCCGGGTTCTGGCTGGGCCACTGAAGGACATTCGGAGACTTGTCCCGAAGCCACTCCTGCGTTGTCTTGGCTGTGTGCTTAGGGTCATTGTCCTGATGGCAGAGGAACCTTCGCCCCAGTCTGAGGTCGTGAGCGCTCTGGAGCAGGTTTTCATCAAGGATCTCTCTGCACTTTGCTCCGTTCATATTTCCCTGGATCCTGACTAGTCTCCCAGCCCCTGCTGCTGAAAAACATCCCCACAGCATGATGCTGCCACCAGAATGCTTCACAGCAGGGATGGTGCAAGACGCGACGCTTGGCATTCAGTCGAAATAATTCAATCTTCGTTTCATCAGACCATAAAATCTTGTTCCTCATGGTCTGAGAGTCCTTTAGGTGCCTTTTGGCAAACTCCAAGTGAGCTGTCATGTGCCTTTTACTGAGGAGTGGCTTCTGTCTGGCCACTCTGCCATACAGGCCTGATTGGTGGAGTGCTGCAGAGATGGTTGTCCTTCCGGAAGGTCAGATTGACCACGGATTGCTCAGTCAAACGTCTTTAATTTAAGAATGATGGAGGCCACTGTGTTCTTGGAGACCTTCAATGCTGCAGAAATGTTTTGGTCCCTTTCCCCCGATCTCAGCCTCGACACAATCCCGTCTTGGACCTCTATGGACAATTCCTTCGACGTCATGGCTTGGTTTTTGCTCTGATACGCTCTGTCAACTGTGTGTGCCTTTCCAAAAAGGTGTGTGCCTTTCCAAATCATGTCCAAACAATTGAATGTACTACAGGTGAACTCCAATCAAGTTGTATGAACACCACAAGGATGATCAATGGAAACAGGATGCACCTGAGCCCAAATTCGAGTCTCATAGCAAAGGGTCTGAATACTTATGTAAATAAGGTATTTCAGTTTTTATATCTTTAATACATTTCTAAAAAGCATGGTTGGATAAGAGCCTATCAGAAGTCTAATGGTACTATGGTTGGATAAGAGCCTATCAGAAGTCTGGTGGCATTATGGTGGGATAAGAGCCTATCAGAAGTCTGGTGGCACTATGGTTGGATAAGAGCCTATCAGAAGTCTGGTGGCACTATGGTGGGATAAGAGTGTCTGCTAAATTAACTAATTATAAATGTATAGGACCAGTCAAAAGTTTGGACACACCTACTCACTCCAAGGTTGTTATTTTTTATGATTTTCTACATTGTAGAATAACAGTGAAGACATCAAAACTATAAAACAACACATTTTGGAATCATGCACACTCTTGAAGAAAAACCCTTGAATGAGTAGGTGTGTCCTCACTTTTGACTGGTACTGTACATGTGTGCGTGTGTGTTGCAGGTCTATCAGGTGACCAGGCAGATCTGGATCGTCGTAGCAAGTCATTCGGTCAGAACTTCATCCCTCCTAAACAGCCCAAGACCTTCCTGGAGCTGGTCTGGGAAGCTCTTCAAGTATGTTGAATGATCGATTGATATTCATGTTTTGATATACACTGTATATTGATATAGACAGGTCAAATAATGTAAACACTTGAGTAAATTATTAGATAGGAAGTGTACTGAAAGCAGGTGCTTCCAGAATGGTTTCGCATTCCTCCAAGAGAGTTGTAGAATCTATGCCAAGGTGCATCAAAGCTGTTCTGGTGGCTCGTGGTGGCCCAACAAACCAATTAAAACACTTTTTGCCAGTTACATGTAGATTGATATATAGATTGATTCATATATATAGATTCATATATAGGTTGATTCATATATATAGATTGATATATAGATTGATTCATATATATATATAGATTGATATATAGATTGATTCATATATATAGATTCATATATAGGTTGATTCATATATATATAGATTAATATATATTGATTCATATATATAGATTAATATATAGATTGATTCATATATATATAGATTGATATATAGATTGATTCATATATATATAGATTGATATATAGATTGATTCATATATATAGATTGATATATATTGATTCATATATATAGATTAATATATAGATTGATTCATATATATATAGATTGATATATAGATTGATTCATATATATATAGATTGATATATAGATTGATTCATATATATATAGATTGATATATAGATTGATTCATATATATATATAGATTGATATATATATTGATTCATATATATATATTAATATATATTGATTCATATATATATATTAATATATATTGATTCATATATATAGATTAATATATAGATTGATTCATATATATATAGATTGATATATAGATTGATTCATATATATATAGATTGATATATAGATTGATTCATATATATAGATTGATATATAGATTGATTCATATATATAGATTAATATATAGATTGATTCATATATATATATATATATATATATAGATTGATTCATCTATATATATTGATATATATTGATTCATATATATATATTGATATATAGATTGATTCATATATATAGATTGATATATAGATTGATTCATATATATAGATTGATATATAGATTGATTCATATATATAGATTGATATATAGATTGATTCATATATATATAAATTGATTCATATATATATATATTGATATATAGATTGATTCATATATATATAGATTGATATATAGTTTGATTCATATATATATTGTTGATATATATATATAGATTGATATATAGATTCATATATATATATTGATTCATATATAGATTGATTCATATATATATATTTTCATATATATATATTGATATATAGATTGATTCATATATATATATATTGATATATAGATTGATTGATATATATATATATATATATATGATATATATATTGATTGATTGATTGATTGATTACTTTACAGGATGTCACTCTTATCATCCTGGAGGTGGCCGCTATCATCTCCCTGGGCCTGTCCTTCTACCAACCCCCTGGAGATGACACTGAGGGTATGACCTGGGATGGATGTCTGTCTGGATGGTTGACTGCTTGGCTGACAGACTCCCCTCCATATTTATTTGGACAGTGAAGCTAAAATCGCTCTATACTACAGCTTTTTGGATTTGAGATATAATGTTTTATATGAGGCGACAGTACAGAATGTCACCTTTTATTTGAGGGTATTTTCATGTATCTAGTCCCCCCCCCCCCCCCCCATTTGAAGGTGTCATCAGTATTTGTATTTTTCATATTTTGTTCCCATATTCCACCCAATGATTACATCAAGCTTGTGACTCTACACACTTGTTGGATGCATTTACAGTTTATTTTGGTTGTGTTTCGGATTGTGTTGTATCCAATAGACATTAATGGTAGAAAAATGAATTGTGTTCTTCTGGAGTCACTGTTAGGGCTCTATGTTCGGCTGGCGCTAAGGAGGCGCAACTGTCAAACGCACATTAGTTTGACATTTTGTCATGAAAAAACTGTCGCACTGGCATTTTCCAGCCCTACCGCCAGGTTCGGAAATGTACATGTCTGTGACGGATGGCAATAGTTGAGGCGTGTCCCTAAAAACAAGCAGAAAAGTGATCATTTCATGCAGCGCCAATGTGATGTTTTAAGACCCACAAAAAGCAGGTTTTAACCGAGTTGATAATGACGTGGATGTTGAAAGCGGAAGCGTTGAGAGATGTGCCTTTTGTGCGAATCTCGTATTTAGTTTCATTTAGTTTGATTAAAAACCAAGCATAGCCTCCCCTCCCATTTATCAAGGCTGGTTTAGCAGCATCGCGTTGGTGCGTCTTTTTATCCTGGCCATTAGCCAAATAGCCTATGGATAAAGGCATATTATATGGTACTGAGAGTGCCTTGAAAACATTTTTTGAGGTTTTAGATTTTCCGTGCTTTTTTCATGATTCACATACCTGCATTTCGCTTGTTCGAGTAGGCTATCCATCCGCATGATCAAAGATCGCCCCTCGTCCGATCACTAAAAACACTCTGCTCCAAACTATTCAGTCATATAATGCCATATTAATGGCAGATTTCTTTGAGAATCTGCGTCGCACATAGGCAACGATATAGTTGACAGGAGCATAGTGTTTTGTATGGACGTGTGAATGTTCTTCGTAAATTACATTTAAGCCTACCTGTGCACAGGGTGTCATGGAACGAGAGAAGAGATTTATGATATCATGCTTCTGACCCGATCCTATTTAGAAATATTGATTGATTGTTTTTCATTTAATTATATTTAAATCCTAAGTTATTGTTGAGATTCACCATCCATGGGTTTATCTTGAGAACGTACATGGTTTGAATGCAATTCAATTTCGTCTGCTCTTTCTGGAGAAGTGCAAGTAGAATCTGTAAGCTGGTTCCATGATGTTGATAAAACATTATATTTGCCAGCAGTATAACGGTGAGTGGAGCCCTTTCTCTGTAGCAGTATAACGGTGAGTGGAGCCCTTTCTCTGTAGCAGTATAACGGCGAGTGGAGCCCTTTCTCTGTAGCAGTATAACGGCGAGTGGAGCCCTTTCTCTGTAGCAGTATAACGGCGAGTGGAGCCCTTTCTCTGTAGCAGTATAACGGCGAGTGGAGCCCTTTCTCTGTATAATTGATCTCTATCCAGCTCCTGTAAAAAGGTTGCATGTGTGTAAAACCCTCCATAGTCTAAGTTGTTTGTATTATACGGGGAGCAATTATGGTGTAGCTGTATTGGGACATTTAGCCTATTTAAAACAATTTGTTGCTTAGTTTTTATTAGATTTCATTAGAATTATACAGTGTCTTTTTGGGCCTTCTCAATAGCCTATTGAATTTAATGTTAATGCTTATTGACTACTTTTGGCATGTTCACGGACTGCAATTTACAGTAGGCCTGGCCCCTATGCTATAGCCTATATTTAACAATCCATATTGAAGCAATGCAATTACAACAATGTGGACTGCAAACGTGTTCAAAATATTTAGCAAATACTGAATGCTTCAGGCTATTTAACGAAACCCCCAAACCTATAATGTGACAGCAGCGCAAAGATTTACCATTTAAAAATGTTTATTAAAATAGAGCCATTAAAGTGAATGCTACTATTATTACGGATAATCATGAATGAATCGTGAATAATAGGGCCAAATATCATACCACCACGACATGCTAACCTCTCACCATTACAATAACGGGAGGTTAGCATTTCATATCAAACCCCCAAAACATGCAAACCTCTCACCATTACAATAACAGGGGAGGTTAGCATTTTATATCATACCACCAAGACATGCTAACCTCTCACCTTTATATCATACCACCAAGACATGCTAACCTCTCACCATTACAATAACAGGGGAGTTTAGCATTTTATATCATACCACCAAGACATGCTAACCTCTCACCATTACAATAACAGAGAGGTTAGCATTTTATATCATACGTCCAAGACACGCTAACCTCTCACCATTACAATAACAGGGGAGGTTAGCATTTTATATCACACCTCCACGACATGCTAACCTCTCACCATTACAATAACAGGGGAGGTTAGCATTTTATATCACACCTCCACGACATGCTAACCTCTCACCATTACAATAACAGGGGAGTTTAGCATTTTATATCATACCACCAAGACATGCCAACCTCTCACCATTACAATAACAGGGGAGGTTAGCATTTTATATCACATCTCCACGACATGCTAACCTCTCACCATTACAATAACAGGGGAGTTTAGCATTTTATATCATACCACCAAGACATGCCAACCTCTCACCATTACAATAACAGGGGAGGTTAGCATTTTATATCACACCTCCACGACATGCTAACCTCTCACCATTACAATAACAGAGAGGTTAGCATTTTATATCACACCACCAAGACATGCTAACCTCTCACCATTACAATAACAGGGGAGGTTAGCATTTTATATCATACCACAAAGACATGCTAACCTCTCACCATTACAATAACAGGGGAGGTTAGCATTTTATATCATACGTCCAAGACATGCCAACCTCTCACCATTACAATAACAGAGAGGTTAGCATTTTATATCATACGTCCAAGACACGCTAACCTCTCACCATTACAATAACAGGGGAGGTTAGCATTTTATATCACACCTCCACGACATGCTAACCTCTCACCATTACAATAACAGGGGAGGTTAGCATTTTATATCATACCACCAAGACATGCTAACCTCTCACCATTACAATAACAGGGGAGATTAGCATTGTATATCACACCTCCAAGACATGCTAACCTCTCACCATTACAATAACAGGGGAGATTATCATTTTATATCACACCTCCAAGACACACTAACCTCTCACCATTACAATAACAGGAGAGGTTAGCATTTCATATCAAACCCCCAAGACATGATAACCTCTCACCATTACAATAACAGGGGAGATTAGCATTTTATATCACACCTCCAAGACACACTAACCTCTCACCATTACAATAACAGGGGAGGTTAGCATTTTATATCATACGTCCAAGACATGCCAACCTCTCACCATTACAATAACAGAGAGGTTAGCATTTTATATCATACGTCCAAGACACGCTAACCTCTCACCATTACAATAACAGGGGAGGTTAGCATTTTATATCACACCTCCACGACATGCTAACCTCTCACCATTACAATAACAGGGGAGGTTAGCATTTTATATCATACCACCAAGACATGCTAACCTCTCACCATTACAATAACAGGGGAGATTAGCATTGTATATCACACCTCCAAGACATGCAAACCTCTCACCATTACAGTAACAGGGGAGATTATCATTTTATATCACACCTCCAAGACACACTAATCTCTCACCATTACAATAACAGGAGAGGTTAGCATTTAATATCAAACCCCCAAGACATGATAACCTCTCACCATTACAATAACAGGGGAGATTAGCATTTTATATCACACCTCCAAGACACACTAACCTCTCACCATTACAATAACAGGGGAGATTAGCATTTTATATCACACCTCTTCATGGCACCTTCAAATGGGGGGATTAGACACATAAAAGTGCTTTCATTTCTAAATGGTCAAACGGATATGTAGGAAAATACCTTCAAATAAAAAATGATCTGAGCTCTTGCTTCATATAAAACAAATCCAAAATGCTGGAGTAAAGAGCCAAATGAAACATTTTAGCTAGACGGTGCAAATAAAATACATAGGGGAGGGTTGATAGACAGCGGGCTAGATACAGTGCCTTCAGAAAGGATTCAGACCCCTTGACTTCTTCCACATTTTATTACATTACAGCCTGATACTAAAATTGATTAAATTGTTTTTTTCAATCTCCACACAGTACCCAATAATAACAAAGCAAAAAACAGTTTTTTTGGCAGCGATTACAGCCTCAAGTCTTCTTGGGTATTACTCTACAGCCTCGAGTCTTCTTGGGTATTACGCTACAGCCTCGAGTCTTCTTGGGTATTACGCTACAGCCTCGAGTCTTCTTGGGTATTACGCTACAGCCTCGAGTCTTCTTGGGTATTACGCTACAGCCTCGAGTCTTCTTGGGTATGATGCTACAGCCTCGAGTCTTCTTGGGCATTACGCTACAGCCTCGGGTCCTCTTGGTCTTCTTGGGTATTACGCTACAGACTCGTATGATGCTACAGGCTCGAGTCTTCTTGGGTATTACGCTACAGACTCGAGTCTTCTTGGGTATTACGCTACAGCCTCGAGTCTTCTTGGGTATGATGCTACAGCCTCGAGTCTTCTTGGGCATTACGCTACAGCCTCGAGTCTTCTTGGGTATGATGCTACAGCCTCGAGTCTTCTTGGGTATGATGCTACAGCCTCGAGTCTTCTTGGGTATTACGCTACAGCCTCGAGTCTTCTTGGGTATTATGCTACAGCCTCAAGTCTTCTTGGGTATGATGATACAATCTTGGCACACCTGTATTTTCTCCCATTCTTCTCTGCAGATCCTCTCAAGCTCTGTCAGGATGGATGGAGAGCATTGCTGCACAGCTATTTTCAGGTCTCTCCAGAGATGTTTGATCGGGTTCAAGTCCGGGATCTGGCTGGGCCACTCAAGGACATTCAGAGACTTTTCCCGAAGCCCCTCCTGCGTTGACTTGGCTGTGTGCTTAGGGTTGCTGTCCTGTTGGAAGGTGAACCTTCACCCCAGTCTGAGTTCCTTCATCAATGATCTCTCTGTACTTTGCTCCGTTCATCTTTTCCTCAATTGTGACTAGTCTACCAGTCACTGCCGCTGAAAAACATCCCCACAGCATGATGCTGCCACCACCAGGATTCACCGTAGGGATGGTGCCAGGTTTCCTCCAGACATGACGCTTGGCATTCAGGCCAAAGAGTTCAATTTTGTTTTATCAGAGCAGAGAATCTTGTTTCTCAGGGTCTGAGAGTCTTTGGTGTCTTTTGGCAAACTCAAAGCGGGCTGTCATGTGCCTTTTAATGAGGAGTGGCTTTCGTCTGGCCACTCTACTGTGGGACCTTTTATAGACATGTGTGTGCCTTTCCAAATCATGTCCAATCAATTGAATTTACCACAGGTGGACTCCAATCAAGTTATAGAGGATGATCAATAGAAACAGGATGCACCTGAGCTCAATTTCGAGTCTCAAAGCAAAGAGTCTGAATAATTATGTAAATAAGGTATTTATGTTTCTATATCTTTAATACATTTGCAAACATTTCTAAAAAACAGTTTTTGCTGTGTCATTTTCGAATTAGGCTGTAACGTAACAAAATGTGAAAAAAGTCAAGGGGTCTGAATCATTTCCGAAGGCAATGTAGATGGATAACGGTGTGTTTCTCCCCAGCGTGTGGTAACGTGTCGGGAGGGGCAGAGGATGAGGGCGAGGCTGAAGCCGGGTGGATTGAGGGCGCCGCCATCTTGCTGTCCGTCGTCTGTGTGGTCCTGGTGACGGCCTTCAATGATTGGTCTAAAGAGAAACAGTTCCGTGGGCTACAGAGCAGGTTAGAACAGGAGCAGCGCTTCGCCGTCGTACGGAAAGGAAACGTGATCCAGATCCCTGTAGCTGACATGGTGGTGGGGGACATGGCTCAGGTCAAATACGGTAGGTAACCAGGACTATTTTTGTTTTATTTTACCTTTATTTACACAGGTTTTCGTCATTGAGATAACATCTCTTTTCCAAGAGAGACCTGATCCAATAGCATAATAATAAATAATATGCCATTTAGCAGACGCTTTTATCCAAAGCGACTTACAGCCATGTGTGCATACATTCTACGTATGGGTGGTCCCGGGAATCGAACCCACTACCCTGGCATTACAAGCGCCATGCTCTACCAACTGAGCTACAGAATAGCAGCAGGGGGGACAACGTTTCAGCATCTCTTTACCAAGAGAGACTTGGTCCAATAGTGGCAGGGGGAACAACGTTTCAGACAAAACAATGTACATACACAAACACAATATTAAACACAACTATAAACACACTTACAGTACAAAGAAAACATTTGACGTTAAAAACACAGTCTTGACTGAAAAACAGCTGGCCTAAAGACAATTATACTCTTCTGTGATATTTACATCAATCAAGTGTTTAAACTCCACCAACGAAACTAGATTATCACATTTTTAAATGTTCAGGAGAGAATTCCAGGGCCACAGAACTAAGTAAATAAAACTATTTCTACCATGTCCTGTCCTAATTTTTGGTACTGTTAGAAGCAAATCAGAATGGGACCGTAATTGCTATTTATTTACCGACCTGACTAAAAAAGGACTGAGATAAAATGGCATTATCCCCAATATGGCCTTATAGTGTAACCAGGACAATGATCTGAGGGTAGATAATACTGTAGGTAACCAGGACAATGATCTGAAGGTAGATAACACTGTAGGTAACCAGGACAATGATCTGAAGGTAGATAACACTGTAGGTAACCAGAACAATGACCTGAAGGTAAACTCAGCAAAAAAAGAAACGTCCTCTCACAGTCAACTGCGTTTATTTTCAGCAAACTTAATATGTAAATATATGTATGAACATAACAAGATTCAACAACTGAGACATAAACTGAACAAGTTATACAGACATGTGACTAACAGACATGGAATAATGTGTCCCTGAACAAAGGGGGGGTCAAATTCAAAAGTAACAGTCAGTATCTGGTGTGGCCACCAGCTGCATTAAGTATTGCAGTGCATCTCCTCCTCATGGACTGCACCAGATTTGCCAGTTCTTGCTATGAGATGTTACCCCACTCTTCCACCAAGGCACCTAGAAGTTCCCGGACATTTCTGGGGGGGAATGGCCCTAGCCTTCACCCTATGATCCAACTGGTCCCAGACGTGCTCAATGGGATTGAGATCCGGGCTCTTCACTGGCCATGGCAGAACACTGACATTCCATGGCTGGTGGCATTGTCATGTTGGAGGGTCATGTCAGGATGAGCCTGCAGGAAGGGTACCACATGAGGTAGGAGGATGTCTTCCCTGTAACGCACAGCGTTGTTGAGATTGCCTGCAATGACAACAAGCTAAATCCGATGATGCTGTGACACACCACCCCAGACCATGACACACCCTCCACCTCCAAATCGATCCTGCTCCAGAGTACAGGCCTCAGTGTAACGCTCATTCCTTCGATGATAAATGCGATTCCGGCCATCTCCCTTGGTGAGACAAAACCGCGACACTTCAGTGAAGAGCACTTTTTGCCAGTCCTGTCTGGTCCAGCAACGGTGGGTTTGTGCCCATAGGCAACGCTGTTGCCGGTGATGTCTGGTGAGGACCTGCCGTACAACAAGCCTACAAGCCCTCAGTCCAGCCTCTAACAGCCTATTGCAGACAGTCTGACCACTGATGGAGCGATTGTGCATTCCTGATATAACTCAGGCAGTAGTTGTTGCCTTCCTGTACCTGTCCCGCAGGTGTGATGTTCTGATGTATCAATCCTGTGCAGGTGTTGTTACACGTGGTCTGACACTGAGAAGACAATCAGCTGTCCGTCCTGTCTCACTGTAGCGCTGTCTTAGGCGTCTCACAGTACAGACATAGCTATTTATTGCCCTGGCCACATTTGCAGTCCTCATGCCTCCTTGCAGCATGACTAAGGCACATTCACACAGATGAGCAGGGACCCTGGGCACATCTGCAGTCCTCATGCCTCCTTGCAGAATGCCTAAGGCACGTTCACACAGATGAGCAGGGACCCTGGGCATCTTTTTGTTGTTGTTGTGTTTTTCAGAGTCAGTAGAAAGGTCTCTTTATTGACCTAAATTGCCAACCGTCTGTAAGCTGTTAGTGTCTTAACGACCATTTCACAGGTTCATGTTCATGAACTGTTTATGGTTCATTGAACAAACATGGGAAACAGTGTTTAAACCCTTTACCATGAAGATCTGTTATTTGGAATTATACAAATTATCTTAGAAAGACAGGGTCCTGGAAAAGGGACGTTTCTTTTTTTGCAGTTGAGATAATACACTAGGTCAAATATATTTAAACTCAGTTTTTCACAATTCCTGACAATTAATCCTATTAACAATTCCGTCTTAGGTCAGTTAGGATGATCACTTTATTATAAGACTGTGAAATGTCAGAATAATAGTAGAGAGAATGATTTATTTCAGCTTTTATTTCTTTCATCACATTCCCAGTGGGTCAGAAGTTTACATACACTCAATTAGTATTTGGTAGCATTGCCTTTCAATTGTTTAACTTGGGTCAAACGTTTCAGGCAGCCTTCCACAAGCTTCCCACTATAAATTGGGTGAATTTTGGCCCATTCCTCCTGACAGAGCTGGTGTAAATGAGTCAAGTTGGTAAGCCACCTTGCTCACGCACACTTTTTCAGTTCTGCCCTCAAATGTTCAATAGGATGAGGTCAGGGCTTTGTGACAGCCATTCTAATACCTTGACTATGTTGTCCTTAAGCCATTTTCCACAACTTTGGAAGTATGCTTTGGGTCATTGTCCATTTGGAAGACCCATTTGCAACCAAGCTATAACTTCTTGACTGATGTCTTGAGATGTTGCTTCAATATATCCACATAATTTTCCTCCCTCATGATGCCATCTATTTTGTGAAGTGCACCAGTCCCTCCTGCAGCAAAGCACCCTCACAACATGAGGCCAAACAGATCTATTTTTGTTTCATCAGAACATTAGGACATTTCTCCAAAAAGTACAATCTTTGTCCCCATGTGCAGTTGCAAACCTCAGTCTGGCTTTTTATGGCGGGTTTGAAGCAGTGGCTTCTTCCTTGCTGAGCGGCCTTTCAGGTTATGTTGATATAAGACTCATTGTACTATGGATATAGATCCTTTTGTACCATTTTCTGGAATTTTCCAAGCTCTTTAAAAGCACAGTCAACTTAGTGTATGTAAACTTCTGACCCACTGGAATTGTGATACAGTGAATTATAAATGAAATACTATGTCTGTAAACAATTGTTGGAAAAATTACTTGTGTCATTCACAAAGTGGATGTCCTAAACGACTTGCCAAAACTATAGTTCGTTAACAAGACATTTGTGAAGTGGTTGAAAAATGAGTTTTAATGACTCCAACCTAAGTGAATGTAAACTTCTGACTTCAACTGTATACTTTATATATTGTATCTGTACCTATATGTATAACATTATGTACTGTATGTATTGAATGCTTTCTATAGGGGACCTGTACCTATATGTATAACATTATGTATTGTATGTATTGAATGCTTTCTATAGGGGACCTGTACCTATATGTATAACATTATGTACTGTATGCTTTCTATAGGGGACCTGTACCTATATGTATAACATTATGTACTGTATGTATTGAATACTTTCTATAGGGGACCTGTACCTATATGTATAACATTATGTACTGTATGTATTGAATGCTTTCTATAGGGGACCTGTACCTATATGTATAACATTATGTACTGTATGCTTTCTATAGGGGACCTGTACCTATATGTATAACATTATGTACTGTATGTATTGTATGCTTTCTATAGGGGACCAGTACCTATAACATTATGTATTGAATGCTTTCTATAGGGGACCTGTACCTATATGTATAACATTATGTACTGTATGCTTTCTATAGGGGACCTGTACCTATATGTATAACATTATGTATTGTATGTATTGAATGCTTTCTATAGGGGACCTGTACCTATATGTATAACATTATGTACTGTATGTATTGAATGCTTTCTATAGGGGACCTGTACCTATATGTATAACATTATGTACTGTATGTATTGAATGCTTTCTATAGGGGACCTGTACCTATATGTATAACATTATGTACTGTATGTATTGTATGCTTTCTATAGGGGACCTGTACCTATATGTATAACATTATGTACTGTATGTATTGAATGCTTTCTATAGGGGACCTGTACCTATATGTATAACATTATGTACTGTATGCTTTCTATAGGGGACCTGTACCTATATGTATAACATTATGTACTGTATGTATTGTATGCTTTCTATAGGGGACCTGTACCTATATGTATAACATTATGTACTGTATGTATTGTATGCTTTCTATAGGGGACCTGTACCTATATGTATAACATTATGTACTGTATGCTTTCTATAGGGGACCTGTTGCCAGCGGATGGTATCCTGATCCAGGGAAATGACCTGAAGATTGATGAGAGTTCTCTGACTGGGGAATCAGACCACGTAGGGAAGACTGTGGACAAAGACCCTATGCTGCTCTCTGGTGGGTGTGTCTGTGTATTGCAACATTGTCACACGTACAGTGAAATGCCTTTCATCCTCCGACTCCAACAATGCAGTAATCAATAGCAATGTAATACTAACAATACCAAGGAAGAACAGAAACATATAAGAAATAATAATAATAAGAGATGTGAAATACACAATTAATTAAGTAACTATGTACAGGATGTATTTTAAAAGTCAGTTCCATGTTAACAATGTACAGGGATACTGGAGTGATGGAGGTAGATATGTATAGGGGGAAGGAGACAGGGATACTGGAGTGATGGAGGTAGATATGTATAGGGGGAAGGAGACAGGGATACTGGAGTGATGGAGGTAGATATGTATAGGGGGAAGGAGACAGGGATACTGGAGTGATGGAGGTAGATATGTATAGGGGGAAGGAGACAGGGTTACTGGAGTGATGGAGGTAGATATGTATAGGGGTAAGGGGACAGGGATACTGGAGTGATGGAGGTAGATATGTATAGTGGTAAGGAGACAGGGTATTGATACTGGAGTATGTATTGTACTTTATGGAGGTAGATATGTATAGGGGAAGGAGACAGGGTTACTGGAGTGATGGAGGTAGATATGTATAGTGGTAAGGAGACAGGGATACTGGAGTGATGGAGGTAGATATGTATAGGGGGAAGGAGACAGGGATACTGGAGTGATGGAGGTAGATATGTAGAGGGGGGAAGGAGACAGGGATACTGGAGTGATGGAGGTAGATATGTATAGGGGGAAGGAGACAGGGTTACTGGAGTGATGGAGGTAGATATGTATAGGGGGAAGGAGACAGGGTTACTGGAGTGATGGAGGTAGATATGTATAGGGGGAAGGAGACAGGGTTACTGGAGTGATGGAGGTAGATATGTATAGGGGTAAGGGGACAGGGATACTGGAGTGATGGAGGTAGATATGTATAGGGGTAAGGAGACAGGGATACTGGAGTGATGGAGGTAGATATGTATAGTGGTAAGGAGACAGGGATACTGGAGTGATGGAGGTAGATATGTATAGGGGGAAGGAACAGGGATACTGGAGTGATGGAGGTAGATATGTATAGGGGGAAGGAGACAGGGATACTGGAGTGATGGAGGTAGATATGTATAGGGGGAAGGAGACAGGGATACTGGAGTGATGGAGGTAGATATGTATAGGGGAAGGAGACAGGGATACTGGAGTGATGGAGGTAGATATGTATAGGGGAAGGAGACAGGGTTACTGGAGTGATGGAGGTAGATATGTATAGGGGGAAGGGGACAGGGATACTGGAGTGATGGAGGTAGATATGTATAGGGGAAGGAGACAGGGATACTGGAGTGATGGAGGTAGATATGTATAGGGGGAAGGAGACAGGGTTACTGGAGGATGGAGGTAGATATGTATAGTGGTAAGGAGACAGGGATACTGGAGTGATGGAGGTGATATGTATAGGGGGAAGGAGACAGGGATACTGGAGTGATGGAGGTAGATATGTATGGGGGAAGGAGACAGGGATACTGGAGTGATGGAGGTAGATATGTATAGGGGTAAGGGGACAGGGATACTGGAGTGATGGAGGTAGATATGTATAGGGGTATAGACAGGGATACTGGAGTGATGGAGGTAGATATGTATAGTGGTAAGGAGACAGGGATACTGGAGTGATGGAGGTAGATATGTATAGGGGGAAGGAGACAGGGATACTGGAGTGATGGAGGTAGATATGTATAGGGGGAAGGAGACAGGGATACTGGAGTATGGAGGTAGATATGTATTGGGGGAAGGAGACTTTCTACTGGAGGATGGAGGTAGATATGTATAGGGGGAAGGAGACAGGGATACTGGAGTGATGGAGGTAGATATGTATAGGGGGAAGGAGACAGGGTTACTGGAGTGATGGAGGTAGATATGTATAGGGGTAAGGGGACAGGGATTTGGAGTGATGGAGGTAGATATGTATAGTGGTAAGGAGACAGGGATACTGGAGTGATGGAGGTAGATATGTATAGGGGGAAGGAGACAGGGTTACTGGAGTGATGGAGGTAGATATGTATAGTGGTAAGGAGACAGGGATACTGGAGTGATGGAATAGATATCTATAGGGGAAGGAGACAGGGATACTGGAGTGATGGAGGTAGATATGTATGGGGGAAGGAGACAGGGATACTGGAGTGAAGGTAGATATGTATAGGGGGAAGGAGACAGGGTTACTGGAGTGATGGAGGTAGATATGTATAGGGGGAAGGAGACAGGGTTACTGGAGTGATGGAGGTAGATATGTATAGGGGGAAGGTGACAGGGATACTGGAGTGATGGAGGTAGATATGTATAGGGGTAAGGGGACAGGGATACTGGAGTGATGGAGGTAGATATGTATAGGGGTAAGGAGACAGGGATACTGGAGGATGGAGGTAGATATGTATAGTGGTAAGGAGACAGGGATACTGGAGTGATGGAGGTAGATATGTATAGGGGGAAGGAGACAGGGATACTGGAGTGATGGAGGTAGATATGTATAGGGGGAAGGAGACAGGGATACTGGAGTGATGGAGGTAGATATGTATAGGGGGAAGGAGACAGGGATACTGGAGTGATGGAGGTAGATATGTATAGGGGAAGGAGACAGGGATACTGGAGTGATGGAGGTAGATATGTATAAAGGAGACAGGGTTACTGGAGTGATGGAGGTAGATATGTATAGGGGGAAGGAGACAGGGATACTGGAGTGATGGAGGTAGATATGTATAGGGGGAAGGGGACAGGATATGGAGTGATGGAGGTAGATATGTATAGGGGGAAGGAGACAGGGATACTGGAGTGATGGAGGTAGATATGTATAGGGGGAAGGAGACAGGGATACTGGAGTGATGGAGGTAGATATGTATAGGGGGAAGGAGACAGGGTTACTGGAGTGATGGAGGTAGATATGTATAGGGGGAAGGAGACAGGGATACTGGAGTGATGGAGGTAGATATGTATAGGGGTAAGGGGATACTGGAGTGATAGGGATAGATATGTATAGGGGGAAGGAGACAGGGATACTGGAGTGATGGAGGTAGATATGTATAGGGGGAAGGTGACTATATACAGGGTCAGTACCATATTAACATGTACAGGGATACTGGAGTGATGGAGGTAGATATGTATAGGGGGAAGGAGACAGGGATACTGGAGTGATGGAGGTAGATATGTATAGGGGTAAGGAGACAGGGATACTGGAGTGATGGAGGTAGATATGTATAGGGGAAGGAGACAGGGATACTGGAGTGATGGAGGTAGATATGTATAGGGGAAGGAGACAGGGATACTGGAGTGATGGAGGTAGATATTATAGGGGGAAGGAGACAGGGATACTGGAGTGATGGAGGTAGATATGTATAGGGGTAAGGACATTATACTGGAGTGATGGAGGTAGATATGTATAGGGGGAAAGAGACAGGGATACTGGAGTGATGGAGGTAGATATGTATAGGGGGAAGGAGACAGGGATACTGGAGTGATGGAGGTAGATATGTATAGGGGGAAAGAGACAGGGATACTGGAGTGATGGAGGTAGATATGTATAGGGGGAAGGAGACAGGGATACCTGGAGTGATGGAGGTAGATATGTATAGGGGGAAGGAGACAGGGATACTGGAGTGATGGAGGTAGATATGTATAGGGGGAAGGAGACAGGGATACTGGAGTGATGGAGGTAGATATGTATAGGGGGAAGGAGACAGGGATACTGGAGGATGGAGGTAGGTATGTATAGGGGGAAGGAGACAGGGTTACTGGAGTGATGGAGGTAGATATGTATAGGGGGAAGGAGACAGGGTTACTGGAGTGATGGAGGTAGATATGTATAGGGGGAAGGTGACAGGATACTGGAGTGATGGAGGTAGATATGTATAGGGGTAAGGGGACAGGGATACTGGAGTGATGGAGGTAGATATGTATAGTGGTAAGGAGACAGGGATACTGGAGTGATGGAGGTAGATATGTATAGGGGGAAGGAGACAGGGTTACTGGAGTGACTCCAACAATGGAGGTAGATATGTATAGGGGGAAGGAGACAGGGTTACTGGAGTATGGAGGTAGATATAACAATAGGGGGAAGGAGACAGGGAACTGGAGTGATGGAGGTAGATATGTATAGGGGAAGGAGACAGGGATACTGGATTAATGGAGGTAGATATGTATAGGGGAAGGTGACTTTATAAGGGTCAGTACCATATTAACATGTACAGGGATACTGGAGTGATGGAGGTAGATATGTATAGGGGGAAGGAGACAGGGATACTGGAGTGATGGAGGTAGATATGTATAGGGGGAAGGAGACAGGGATACTGGAGTGATGGAGGTAGATATGTATAGGGGGAAGGAGACAGGGATACTGGAGTGATGGAGGTAGATATGTATAGGGGGAAGGAGACAGGGATACTGGAGTGATGGAGGTAGATATGTATAGGGGGAAGGAGACAGGGATACTGGAGTGATGGAGGTAGATATGTATAGGGGGAAGGAGACAGGGATACTGGAGTGATGGAGGTAGATATGTATAGGGGGAAGGAGACAGGGATACTGGAGTGATGGAGGTAGATATGTATAGGGGGAAGGAGACAGGGTTACTGGAGTGATGGAGGTAGATATGTATAGGGGGAAGGAGACAGGGTTACTGGAGTGATGGAGGTAGATATGTATAGGGGGAAGGGACAGGGATACTGGAGTGATGGAGGTAGATATGTATAGGGGGAAGGAGACAGGGATACTGGAGTGATGGAGGTAGATATGTATAGTGGTAAGGAGACAGGGTTACTGGAGTGATGGAGGTAGATATGTATAGGGGGAAGGAGACAGGGATACTGGAGTGATGGAGGTAGATATGTATAGGGGGGAAGGAGACAGGGATACTGGAGTGATGGAGGTAGATATGTATAGGGGGAAGGAGACAGGGATACTGGAGTGATGGAGGTAGATATGTATAGGGGGAAGGAGACAGGGATACTGGAGTGATGGAGGTAGATATGTATAGGGGGAAGGGGACAGGGATACTGGAGTGATGGAGGTAGATATGTATAGTGGTAAGGAGACAGGGATACTGGAGTGATGGAGGTAGATATGTATAGGGGGAAGGAGACAGGGATACTGGAGTGATGGAGGTAGGTATGTATAGGGGGAAGGAGACAGGGATACTGGAGTGATGGAGGTAGATATGTATAGGGGGAAGGAGACAGGGATACTGGAGTGATGGAGGTAGATATGTATAGGGGGAAGGAGACAGGGATACTGGAGTGATGGAGGTAGATATGTATAGGGGGAAGGAGACAGGGATACTGGAGTGATGGAGGTAGATATGTATAGGGGGAAGGAGACAGGGATACTGGAGTGATGGAGGTAGATATGTATAGGGGGAAGGAGACAGGGATACTGGAGTGATGGAGGTAGATATGTATAGGGGTAAGGAGACAGGGATACTGGAGTGATAGGGATAGATATGTATTGGGGGAAGGTGACTATATACAGGGTCAGTACCATATTAACAATGTACAGGGATACTGGAGTGATGGAGGTAGATATGTATAGGGGTAAGGGGATACTGGAGTGATGGAGGTAGGTATGTATAGGGGGAAGGAGACAGGGATACTGGAGTGATGGAGGTAGATATGTATAGGGGGAAGGAGACAGGGATACTGGAGTGATGGAGGTAGATATGTATAGGGGGAAGGAGACAGGGATACTGGAGTGATGGAGGTAGATATGTATAGGGGGAAGGAGACAGGGATACTGGAGTGATGGAGGTAGATATGTATAGGAGACAGGGATACTGGAGTGATGGAGGTAGATATGTATAGGAGACAGGGATACTGGAGTGATGGAGGTAGATATGTATAGGGGGAAGGAGACAGGGATACTGGAGTGATGGAGGTAGATATGTATAGGGGGAAGGTGGCTGGAGTGATGGAGGTAGATATGTATAGGGGTAAGGGGATACTGGAGTGATGGAGGTAGATATGTATAAGGGGAAGATGATATGATATATAATAAACAGAGCAGCAGCTGTGTGTGTGTGTGTGTGTGTGTGTGTGTGTGTGTGTGTGTGTGTGTGTGTGTGTGTGTGTGTGTGTGTGTGTGTGTGTGTGTGTGTGTGTGTGTGTGTGTGTGTGTGTGTGTCGGCATACAGTGACTTGTGAAAGTATTCACCCCCTTCTATTTTGTTGCCTTACAACCTGGAGTTAAAATATATTTTTTTGGGGGGGGTTTGAATCATTTGATTTAGAAAACCTACCACTGAAGATGCAATTTTTTTTTTTATAGTGAAACAAACAAGAAATAAGACAAAAAAACTGAAACTTGAGCGTGCATAACTATTCACCCCCCCAAAGTCAATACTTTGTAGAGCCACCTTATGCAGCAATTACAGCTGCAAGTCTCTTGGGGTATGTCTCTATAAGCTTGGCACATCTAGCCACTGGGACTTCTGCCTATTCTTCAAGGCAAAACTGCTCCAGCTCCTTCAAGTTGGATTGGTTCTGCCGGTATACAGCAATCTATAAGTCATACCACAGATTCTCAATTGGATTGAGGTATGGACTTTGACTAGGCCATTCCAAGACATTTAAATGTTTCCCCTTAAACCACTCGCATGTTGCTTTAGCAGTATGATTAGGGTGATTGTCCTGCTGGAAGGTGAACCTCCGTCCCAGTCTCAAATCTCTGGAAGACAAACAGGTTTCCTTCAAGAATTTCCCTGTATTTAGCGCCATTCGTCATTCCCCCAAATCTTACCAGTTTCCCAGTCCCTTCCGATGTAAAACATCCCCACAGCATGATGCTGCCACCACCATGCTTCACTGTGGGGATGGTGTTCTCAGGATGATGAGAGGTGTTGGGTTTGTGCCAGACATAGCATTTTTATTGATGGACAAAAAGCTACATTTTAGTCTCATCTGACTTCCATATGTTTGGGGAGTCTCCCACATGCCTTTTGACAAACACCAAAAATGTTTGCTTATTTTTTTCTTTAAGCAAGGGCTTTTTTCTGTCCACTCTTCCATAAAGCCCAGCTCTGTGGAGTGTACGGCTTAAAGTGGTCCTATGGACAGATACTCCAATCTCCGCTGTGGAGCTACAATGACGAGTCAACCTACAGGGAGGAGATGAAGGGCCCTGGCAGAGTGGTGGCAGGAAAATAACCTGTCTCTCAACTTCAACAAAGTGAAATAGCTGATCGTGGTCTTCAGGAGTCAACAGAGGGAGCCAGTCTATATCGATGGGGCCGCAGTGGAGAAGGTTAAAAGCTTAAAATTCATCCTCAGGAGGCTGAAGAAATGTGCCTTGGCCCTTAAGACCCTCACAAACTTTTACAGATGCACCATTGATAGCCTTCTATCTGGATGTATCATCGCCTGGTATGGCAACTGCACTGTCCGCAACCACAGGGCTTTCCAGAGGGTGGGTGGGGGTCTACGCAATGCATCACCAGTATCACACTGCCTGCCCTCCAGGACACCTACTGCACCCGGTGTCACAGGATGGCCAAAAACAGGACCTCAGCCACCGGAGCCACTGCCTCTCCACTGTCACTCCGCTACCGTCCAAAAGTACAGGAGCATCAAAGGACGAGAAACAGCTTCTATCTTTAATTTCACCTTTATTTAACCAGGTAGACTAGTTAAGTTCATATATACAACTGCGACCTGGAGTTGCGTCTCCCTACCAACCAACTGCGACCTGGAGTTGCGTCTCCCTACCAACCAACTGCGACCTGGAGTTGCGTCTCCCTACCAACCAACTGCGACCTGGAGTTGCGTCTCCCTACCAACCAACTGCGACCTGGAGTTGCGTCTCCCTACCAACCAACTGCGACCTATCTCAAGGCCATTCGACTTTTAAATAGTCACCACTGGCCTCTGCCCAGTACCCTGCCCTGAACTTTAGTCACTGTCACTAGCTGACCACCACCTGGTTACTCAACCCTGCACCTTAGAGACTACTGCCCTGTTTTAACCATTCAACTGTTTTAACCATTCAC
>NW_025745283.1:0-6050 GCF_021184085.1 Oncorhynchus gorbuscha | reverse complement strand
CTAAATTGTGTCCAATTAATTGAATTTATCCCAGATGGACTCCAATCAAGTTGTAGAAACATCTCAAGGATGACCAATTTAAACAGGATGCAACTGAGCTCAATTTGGAGTATTGTGTCATTATGGGGTATTGTGTCATTATGGGGTATTGTGTCATTATGTCATTATGGGGTAATGAGTCATTATGGGGTATTGAGTCATTATGTCATTATGGGGGATTGAGTCATTTTGGGGTATTGAGTCATTATGTCATTATGGAGTATTGTGTCATTATGTCATTATGGGGTATAGTGTCGTTGTGTTGTGTCATGTTGGGGTATTGAGTCATTATGGGGTATTGAGTCATTATGGTGTATTGTGTCATTATGTCATAATGGGGTATTGAATCATTATGGGCTATTGTGTCATTATGGGGTATTGAGTCATTATGGGGTATTGAGTCATTATGGGGTTTTGAGTCATTATGGGGTATTGTGTCATTATGGGGTATTGTGTTATTATGGGGTATTGTGTCATTATGTCATTATGGGGCAATGAGTCATTATGGGGTATTGAGTCATTATGTCATTGTGGAGTATTGTGTCATAATGTCATTATGGGGTATTGAGTCATTGTGGGGTATTGTGTCATCATGTCATTATGGGGTATAGTGTCGTTGTGTTGTATTGTGTCATGTTGGGGTGTTGTGTCATTGTGGGGTATTGTGTCATTGTGGGGTAATGTGTCATTATGGGGTATTGAGTCATTATGGAGTATTGAGTCATTATGGGGTATTGTGTCATTATGTCATAATGGGGTATTGAATCATTATGGGCTATTGTGTCATTATGGGGTTTTGAGTCATTGTGGGGTATTGTGTCATTATGGGGTATTGAGTCATTGTGGGGTATTGTGTCATCATGTCATTATGGGGTATAGTGTCGTTGTGTTGTATTGTGTCATGCTGGGGTGTTGTGTCATTGTGGGGTATTGTGTCATTGTGGGGTAATGTGTCATTGTGGGGTATTGAGTCATTATGGAGTATTGAGTCATTATGGGGTATTGTGTCATTATGTCATAATGGGGTATTCAATCATTATGGGCTATTGTGTCATTATGGGGTATTGAGTCATTATGGGGTATTGAGTCATTATGGGGTTTTGAGTCATTATGGGGTATTGTGTCATTATGGGGTATTGTGTTATTATGGGGTATTGTGTCATTATGTCATTATGGGGCAATGAGTCATTATGGGGTATTGAGTCATTATGTCATTGTGGAGTATTGTGTTATTATGTCATTATGGGGTATAGTGTCGTTGTGTTGTATTGTGTCATGCTGGGGTGTTGTGTCATTGTGGGGTATTGTGTCATTGTGGGGTAATGTGTCATTATGGGGTATTGAGTCATTATGGAGTATTGAGTCATTATGGGGTATTGTGTCATTATGTCATAATGGGGTATTGAATCATTATGGGCTATTGTGTCATTATGGGGTTTTGAGTCATTGTGGGGTATTGTGTCATTATGGGGTATTGAGTCATTGTGGGGTATTGTGTCATCATGTCATTATGGGGTATTGAATCATTATGGGCTATTGTGTCATTATGGGGTATTGAGTCATTATGGGGTTTTGAGTCATTATGGGGTATTGTGTCATTATGGGGTATTGAGTCATTGTGGGGTATTGTGTCATTATGTAATTATGGGGTATAGAGCTATTATGGGGCATTGTGTCATTATGTCATTATGGGGTATAGTGTCGTTGTGGGGTAATGTGTCATTGTGGGGTATTGTGTCATTATGGGGTATTGTGTCATTATGTCATTATGGGGTATTGAGTCATTATGGGCTATTGTGTCATTATGGGGTATTGTGTAATTATGGGGTGTTGAGTCATTATGGGCTATTGTGTCATTATGAGGTATTGTGTCATTATGTCATTATGGGTTATAGTGTCCTTGTGGGGTATTGTGTCATTTTGGGTATTGAGTCATTATAGGTTATTATGTTATTATGGGGTATTGTGTCATATTGGGTATTGTGTCATTATGGGGTATTGTGTCAATATGTCATTATGGGTTCTTGAGTTATATTGTCATTGGGGGTATTGTGTCATTGTGTCATTATGGGGTAATGAGTCATTATGGGGTATTGAGTCATTATGACATTATGGGAGATTGAGTCATTTTGGGGTATTGAGTCATTATGTCATTATGGAGTATTGTGTTATTATGTCATTATGGGGTATAGTGTCGTTGTGTTGTATTATGTTGGGGTGTTGTGTCATTATGGGCTATTGTGTCATTATGGGGTATTGAGTCATTATGGGGTTTTGAGTCATTATGGGGTATTGTGTCATTATGTCATTATGGGGTATTGAGTCATTGTGAGGTATTGTGTCATTATGTCATTATGGGGTATAGTGTCATTGTGGGGTATTGTGTCATTGTGGGATATTGTGTCATTATGGGGGATTGAGTTATTATGGGGTATTGTGTCATTATGTCATAATGGGGTATTGAATCATTATGGGCTATTGTGTCATTATGGGGTATTGAGTCATTATGGGGTTTTGAGTCATTATGGGGTATTGAGTCATTGTGAGGTATTGTGTCATTATGTCATTATGGGGTATTGTGTCATAATGGGTTCTTGAGTCATTATGGGTTATTGAGTCATTGTGAGGTATTGTGTCATTATGTCATTATGGGGTATAGAGTTATTATGGGGTATTGTGTCATTATGTCATTATGGGGTATAGTGTCATTGTGGGGTATTGTGTCATTGTGGGGTATTGTGTCATTGTGAGGTATTGTGTTATTATGTCATTATGGGGTATAGTGTCATTGTGGGGTATTGTGTCATTGTGGGATATTGTGTCATTATGGGGGATTGAGTTATTATGGGGTATTGTGTCATTATGTCATAATGGGGTATTGAATCATTATGGGCTATTGTGTCATTATGGGGTATTGAGTCATTATGTCATTATGGAGTATTGTGTTATTATGTCATTATGGGGTATAGTGTCGTTGTGTTGTATTATGTTGGGGTGTTGTGTCATTATGGGCTATTGTGTCATTATGGGGTATTGAGTCATTATGGGGTTTTGAGTCATTATGGGGTATTGTGTCATTATGTCATTATGGGGTATTGAGTCATTGTGAGGTATTGTGTCATTATGTCATTATGGGGTATAGTGTCATTGTGGGGTATTGTGTCATTGTGGGATATTGTGTCATTATGGGGGATTGAGTTATTATGGGGTATTGTGTCATTATGTCATAATGGGGTATTGAATCATTATGGGCTATTGTGTCATTATGGGGTATTGAGTCATTATGGGGTTTTGAGTCATTATGGGGTATTGAGTCATTGTGAGGTATTGTGTCATTATGTCATTATGGGGTATTGTGTCATAATGGGTTCTTGAGTCATTATGGGTTATTGAGTCATTGTGAGGTATTGTGTCATTATGTCATTATGGGGTATAGAGTTATTATGGGGTATTGTGTCATTATGTCATTATGGGGTATAGTGTCATTGTGGGGTATTGTGTCATTGTGGGGTATTGTGTCATTGTGAGGTATTGTGTTATTATGTCATTATGGGGTATAGTGTCATTGTGGGGTATTGTGTCATTGTGGGATATTGTGTCATTATGGGGGATTGAGTTATTATGGGGTATTGTGTCATTATGTCATAATGGGGTATTGAATCATTATGGGCTATTGTGTCATTATGGGGTATTGTGTCATTGTGGGGTATTGTGTCATTATGGGGTATTGTGTCATTATGGGGTATTGTGTCATTATGTCATTATGGGGTATTGAGTCATTATGGGTTATTGTGTCATTATGTCATTATGGGCTATTGTGTCATTATGGGTTATAGTGTCCTTGTGGGGTATTGTGTCATTTTGGGGTATTGAGTCATTATAGGTTATTATGTTATTAAGGGGTATTGTGTCATTATGGGGTATTGTGTCATTATGGGGTATTGTGTCAATATGTCATTATGGGTTCTTGAGTCATATTGTCATTGGGGGTATTGTGTCATTGTGGGGTATTGAGTCATTATGGGGTATTGAGTCATTATGGGGTATTGAGTCATTATGTCATTATGGGGTATTGTGTCATAATGGGGTCTTGAGTCATTATGGGATATTATGTCATTATGGGTTATTGTGTCATTATGGGGTATTGTGTCATTATGGGGTATTCTGTCATTATGGGGTATTGAGTCGTTATGTCATTTTGGGTTTGTGTGTGTAGATTGATTAGGACATTGTTTTATCATTCAATCATTTTTTAGAGTAAGGCTGTAACGTAACAAAGTGTGGAAAAGGTGGAGTGGTTGAATACTTTCCCAATTCATTGTATGTTGTAAATAAATGGCCAACATATCAATGCCTAGGCCACCAAACAGAAACACCCTGGGTAGTATTCAGAACACAGGACCATTCCAGAAACATCCTCTCTCCTTAGCCTCTAGCTGGCCTTATCCCCTAACTAGCCCATAGCAGCCAGAGATGTATAGATCTGAGGATACAGTCAGCTACAAATAGGACCATGCTACAGGTCAACCGTATTGTGGAAGTGTCATCTGTTGTTGTTCTGTCTTTGTTGCTACACTGTTGTTGCTCTGAAATGTAGATTCACCTCCTGAATGGTAGACAACCACCCACTACATGCAAAAGGCCAAAGAGACATCTTGGCATTAAAAGCATAGTCTTTTTATACGTTGATATGCATATAGGCTACTGAAAAATGTTCTAATATTGCATGACAAACCGACTAAATAGGACAGGACCCAGCCAGGGAGGAGAGAGGCCCAGATTCAGGACAAGGCAGGGGTGACCCTGTAGATGCCAGTCTGAAAGTAGGGCTACAGGAGTATAGCTGTCCTCAGCCAGGACACTGAGAGGGAGACGTGGAGGAGACAGAGAGAACGAGAGGAAAGAGCTACAAACTAGAATGAGGTAGATGGAGAGAAAGGGTAATGGCTGAATGGAATATAAAGATGGAGAGAAAGGGGAATGGTTGAATGGAATATAAAGATGGAGAGAAAGGGGAATGGCTCAATGGAATATTAAGATGGAGAGAAATGGGAATGGTTGAATGGAATATAAAGATGGAGAGAAATGGGAATGGTTGAATGGAATATAAAGATGGAGAGAAATGGGAATGGCTCAATGGAATATAAAGATGGAGAGAAAGGGGAATGGTTGAATGGAATATAAAGATGGAGAGAAAGGGGAATGGCTCAATGGAATATAAAGATGGAGAGAAAGGGAATGGTTGAATGGAATATAAAGATGGAGAGAAAGGGAATGGAATTGAATGGAATATAAAGATGGAGAGAAAGGGGAATGGCTCAATGGAATATAAAGATGGAGAGAAAGGGGAATGGTTGAATGGAATATAAAGATGGAGAGAAAGGGGAATGGTTCAATGGAATATAAAGATGGAGAGAAAGGGGAATGGCTCAATGGAATATAAAGATGGAGAGAAAGAGAGAATGGTGAATGAATACAAAGATGGAGAGAGAGAAAGGAGTAATGGCTGAATGGAATATAAAGACGGAGAGAAATGGGAATGGTTGAATGGAATATAAAGATGGAGAGAAAGGGGAATGGTTGAATGGAATATAAAGATGGAGAGAAAGGGTAATGGCTGAATGGAATATAAAGATGGAGAGAAAGGGGAATGGTTGAATGGAATATAAAGATGGAGAGAAAGGGGAATGGCTCAATGGAATATAAAGATGGAGAGAAAGGGGAATGGTTGAATGGAATATAAAGATGGAGAGAAAGGGTAATGGCTGAATGGAATATAAAGATGGAGAGAAAGGGGAATGGTTGAATGGAATATAAAGATGGAGAGAAAGGGGAATGGTTGAATGGAATATAAAGATGGAGAGAAAGGGTAATGGCTGAATGGAATATAAAGATGGAGAGAAAGGGGAATGGTTGAATGGAATATAAAGATGGAGAGAAATGGGAATGGTTGAATGGAATATAAAGATGGAGAGAAAGGGGAATGGCTCAATGGAATATAAAGATGGAGA
>NW_025745282.1:0-35928 GCF_021184085.1 Oncorhynchus gorbuscha | reverse complement strand
ACAATGTTTAAACATTCTACACTGTGACATCATTAAAATACTCCTACTACAATGTTAAAACATTCTACATTGTGACATCATTAAAATACTCCTACTACAATGTTTAAACATTCTACATTGTGACATCATTAAAATACTCCTACTACAATGTTTAAACATTCTACATTGTGACATCATTAAAATACTCCTACAATACAATTGTTTAAACATTGTTAAACATTCTACACTGTGACATCATTAAAATACTCCTACTACAATGTTAAAACATTCTACATTGTGACATCATTAAAATACTCCTACTACAATGTTTAAACATTCTACATTGTGACATCATTAAAACTCCTACTACAATGTTTAAACATTCTACATTGTGACATCATTAAAATACTCCTACTACAATGTTTAAACATTCTACACTGTGACATCATTAAAATACTCCTACTACAATGTTAAAACATTCTACATTGTGACATCATTAAAATACTCCTACTACAATGTTTAAACATTCTACATTGTGACATCATTAAAATACTCCTACTACAATGTTAAAACATTCTACATTGTGACATCATTAAAATACTCCTACTACAATGTTTAAACATTCTACATTGTGACATCATTAAAATACTCCTACTACAATGTTTAAACATTCTACATTGTGACATCATTAATTCACTACAATGTTAAAACATTCTACATTGTGACATTAAAATGAAACTCCTTCATTAATTGTGATATTAATTCATTAATATCATGTTTGATTTTCTGATGTTTGATCAGAGATCTTTTATCAGAGTATCTCTTGTCACATTGACCACAGCTATGAGGTTTCTCTCCTGTGTGTGTTCTCTGGTGTATAGTCAGATGACTAGATGAAGTAAAATTCTTCCCACATAGTTCACAGCTGTAAGGTTTCTCTCCTGTGTGTGTTCTCTGGTGTATAGTCAGATGACTAGATGAAGTAAAATTCTTCCCACATAGTTCACAGCTGTAAGGTTTCTCTCCTGTGTGTATTCTCTGGTGTGATACCAGGCTGCTTGACTGAGTAAAACTCTTCCCACATTGATCACAGCTATAAGATTCTCCTGTGTGAATTCTCAGGTACTTTTAGTGAATTTGATCTTAAGTAACTCTTCCCACAGTCAGAGCAGCAGTGAGATTTCTTCCCTGTTGGTCTCCACTGGTGTTTCTTGAGGTGTTCTGATCGGGAGGGACTCTTCTCTGCCTCGTCAGCTTCATGATGTTGTTGAGGCTCCCCAGAGTATCCACGATAGTCACATCTCTCTCATGCGTGAACAACAAGTCAGACAGATGGTTAAAGGCCCACAACAGCAGAAATACACTGTAAAAGGTGATGCCAACAGCAAAGCCATGATGTTGTACAACAATTGACATCTGTAATGAATATTACAATTATTTGACAATTGTCTTAAGACAGTCAAGTGACCAACAATAGTCATATTTTGTCTTGTTTTCACATTAGTAGTAACATCGATGATTGTGGGCTAGAAGTTATTCAGTTATTACAGTTGCTGAACCCCTAAGCAGTGTGCCAGACAACCTTTGGTCACCAATATAGGCCCCTTTCTGTGTTTGCTAAAATAGGCGCTCGATGGCAATGCACCCGCAATTTAGTTGCAGAAACCTCTATCATACCAATACCATAGACCTACTGTAGGACCCATAACGTCACCTAACAATAACATAGACCTACTGTAGGACCCATAACTTCACCTAACAACAACATAGACCTACTGTAGGACCCATAACTTCATCTAACAACAACATAGACCTACTGTAGGACCCATAACGTCACCTAACAACAACATAGACCTACTGTAGGACCCATAACGTCACCTAACAATAACATAGACCTACTGTAGGACCCATAACGTCACCTAACAATAACATAGACCTACTGTAGGACCCATAACGTCTCCTAACAATAACATAGACCTACTGTAGGACCCATAACTTCACCTAACAATAACATAGACCTAGGATTATAAATCATTTAATATTTCAGGTGAAACATGGAAACTAAAATGTGTTTGTCATGACATTTCATAACCTGATCACCAGATAATTGTGTGAATAATCCCACTAGGCTCCTCTGTAATGTGTTGTCATTCTAAATGTCCTGAATGAAGGAAAATAGCTCTGTGTGTTGTACAATAGTCTGTCCATTAAGTAACAGTTCTCTACACAAACAGAGTAACGAGACGCTACTGTAAATCAAGTTGACAGTAACATTATAAACGTATTCATAGTGTAGTGAATTCAGGGGAAGTCCTGAGCTGAACTCAAACATGGGTCTTAACCATGTTGAGGCTCTACAGTGTTGATTTACATTGTTTCTAAACATTGGCGTAAAAAGGATGCGTTAAGATGCGTTGGGGAAACCGGGCCCAGATATCCAGTTTCCTCCTTCTCTTCCTCCTCCTCTTTAAGGAAAGCTTCTTTCTCCATCCAGAAGACCTCCTCTTCTTTAGCAGGAGAGCAGCTTAGTGAACTCATGGTCGGAGATGTTCGCTAGCTAGCATTAGCAACTAGCCCAGTTTTAAGCTAATTTAGCAAACCAGCTAGCTGACAAACAACATATTTATATAATTAAATGGGCCAACACGTACATACGACAGAAGTGTGTTTAATACACAGCGACTAACATACACCAAAACAGTGTAAAGAGAGTGAATGTTGTAGCTATGTTTGCTATAAAGCTACCGAGAAGACTGTTGTTGTTGAAGGAGCGTCCCGTCCACTAGATTATACGTCACACTGGCAGCGTCGCCTGAACGTAAAAGACGCACATCGCCATCTGCTGACTGGAGGGGCAACGCAGTTGAGGAACCAAACGTTTATTTTTCATATATTTTATTTCACATATTTTATTTCATAAAAGTGTAATATTATATTAAGTCGTTCAAAGAGAAGCATGTGTTGATTGATTCGTTTTTAATGAGTGATAATTTAAAACTTTAGATCCGCTACATATTTACATTGATCCATAGTTCTGACATGGATCTTTTATCACAGCCAAAATGTAGTTTGTTCAATTCATCCAATGTTTCATGACTTTGTCAATCCACTTGTTCTTAATACATCTAAATCCTGGTTTTGTGTTTCTGTATCAATAAGGACTTTAAACAAATTCAAATACTTTGGAGTCATTTTGACACCAGCCAAAAGCACCTTTGATAAATAGGACATTTATTTCAAATCAGAATCAAATCACATGTATTGGTCACATACACGTGTTTAGCAAATGTTATTGCAGGTGTAGCAAAATGCTTGTGTTTCTAGCTCCGACAGTGCAGTAGTATCTAACTAAATGCTTGTGTTTCTAGCTCCGACAGTGCAGTAGTATCTAACTAAATGCTTGTGTTTCTAGCTCCGACAGTGCAGTAGTATCTAACTAAATGCTTGTGTTTCTAGCTCCGACAGTGCAGTAGTATCTAACTAAATGCTTGTGTTTCTAGCTCCGACAGTGCAGTAGTATCTAACTAAATGCTTGTGTTTCTAGCTCCGACAGTGCAGTAGTATCTAACTAAATGCTTGTGTTTCTAGCTCCGACAGTGCAGTAGTATCTAACTAAATGCTTGTGTTTCTAGCTCCGACAGTGCAGTAGTATCTAACTAAATGCTTGTGTTTCTAGCTCCGACAGTGCAGTAGTATCTAACTAAATGCTTGTGTTTCTAGCTCCGACAGTGCAGTAGTATCTAACTTAATGCTTGTGTTTCTAGCTCCGACAGTGCAGTAGTATCTAACTAAATGCTTGTGTTTCTAGCTCCGACAGTGCAGTAGTATCTAACTAAATGCTTGTGTTTCTAGCTCCGACAGTGCAGTAATATCTAACTAAATGCTTGTGTTTCTAGCTCCGACAGTGCAGTAGTATCTAACTAAATGCTTGTGTTTCTAGCTCCGACAGTGCAGTAATATTTAGGTTCCTCTGTAGACACGATCCATCCCACCAGAGGCTGTATCAGTGGTTTTGACCAGATAGACACCTGCAGACACACAGTATAGTGCCTCCCATGTTCTCTCCTATGATTGGACTTTCTATACCACGTATCACCTGACTGTGTACAAAACTGCCAATGATAGAAACCTCTTCCAGTGGTAGACAGTGTATTCATTAAGTATTCAGACCCCTTCACTTATTCCACATTTAGTTACGTTGCAGCTTCATTATAAAATTGAATATGTTTTTCCCCTCATTAATCTACACACAAAATCCCATAATAACAAACCAAAAACAGATTTGAAATTTTTGCAAATGTATTTACTTAAGTAATCAGACCCTTTGCTATGAGACTCAAAATTGAGCTCAGATGCATCCTGATTCCATTGATCATCCTTGAGATGTTTCTACAACTTGGAGTCCACCTGTGGTAAATTCAATAAATTAGACATGGTCAATTGTCCGTACAGTTCTGAGACAGGATTGTGTCGAGGCACAGATCTGTGGAAAGGTACTAAAAAATGTCTGCAGCATTGACGTTCCCCATGAACACAGTGGCTGCCATCATTCTTAAATGGAAGAAGTTTGGAAACACCAATACTCTTTCTAGAGCTGGCAACCCAGCCAAACTGAGAAATCGGGGGAGAAGGGCCTTGGCCGGGGAGGTGAACAAGAACCCGATGTTCATTCTGACAGAGATCCAGATTTCCTCTGTGGAGACGGGAGAACCTTCCAGAAGGACAACCATCTCTGCAGCACTCCACCAATCAGGCCTTAATGTAGCAGTGATTAAATTGTCAACATTTATTTCAATGGACAATTCTGTGAACAGTTCTGTGAAAGGTGTTGGCTAGAGATGACTTGCAGGAGCTTGCAGGGATTTGTAGTCTTGCATGTTGTCTACTTTGATGCTAATTAGCATATTTGAATCGGAGAGTAAAGAGAGACAAATATATTGATAAAAGTATTTGTATTTATTATGGATCCAATTTAGTTCCTGGCAAGACAGCAGCTACTCTTCCTGGGGGTTTAATATGGATCCCCATTAGTTCCTGCCAAGGCAGCAGCTACTCTTCCTGGGGTTTATTATGGATCCCCATTAGTTCCTGCCAAGGCAGCAGCTACTCTTCCTGGGGTTTATTATGGATCCCCATTAGTTCCTGCCAAGGCAGCAGCTACTCTTCCTGGGGTTTATTATGGATCCCCATTAGTTCCTGCCAAGGCAGCAGCTACTCTTCCTGGGGTTTATTATGGATCCCCATTAGTTCCTGCCAAGGCAGCAGCTACTCTTCCTGGGGTCCAGCAAAAATAAAGGCAGTTATACCATTTTAAAAACATGACAATAAATTCACAACACACTGTGTCCTCAGTCACCTCGTCCCAGAGAGGTTTACATGGTTATCAAAACATCACACCAGGGTGAGTCTAAACAAAACACAGCCCTGTGGGGAAAATGAATGGAACCATCTCCCTGTTTGACCTCTAGTTGTTATGGATATTATGACTCTACAGAGACACACAGTGGACGTGTCAAAATATGTTCCATTGATAAATCACACTTTATTTAACCTCAATGTCATCTTGTGTTTACATGGCATTGTAGATTTTAGCTGTATATAGGATGTATTCTGGATGTTTTCAGTGTGTTTTTAACCCTTTCAGACAATGGATTAATCACAATTAAAAATAGTGCACTAACATTACACAAAGTGAACTCATGTCTGACAGCCCAAACAAACACACACATTCTCAGTCAGAAACACAAGTCAGAACACAGCCTCTCGATTCTCTCATGTGTTTTCAGGTTCTCTGACTGGGAAAATGTCTTTCCACAATGAGAGCAGTGGTATGTCTTCTCCTCCTGTGTATTTGTATGTATTCTTTCATGCTCTTTCAGGTACCTTAACCGGGTAAATCTCTCTCCACACTGGGAGCAGCGGTACATCTTCTTACCTGTGTGTGTCCTCTCATGCTTGTTCAGGTTTCCTACCTGGCCAAAACTCTTTCCACAATGGGAACATTGGAAAAGCTTTTCCCCTGTGTGTCCCCTCTCATGTGTTTGCAGGCTCCCTAACTGGGTAAACGACATTCCACATTGGGAACAGTGGTAAGGCTTCTCTCCAGTGTGTATTCTCTTATGTGTTCTCAGGCTCCCTAACTGAGTAAAACTCTTTCCACACTGGGAGCAGTGATGTCGTCCTGCTGGTTTGGACGTCTCGGGGTCTGGTTTCCCTGAAGGACTCTTCCTGCGGTCAGAAGGAGAGTCTGGTCTCTTTCCTGTCAAAGACAAACAGATTATTTAATTAAACAGAGACCTGAATGAAAGCTCCACACGATAAAACTTCCTATGACGTTTAATCTAGACTAGATCCCTCAATCACCTGAAGTCAGTTTTCACAAGTGTTATTAAAGCCACTACAAAATGCAGGTCTCTGTGTGGTTCTTAGTCAGAGAGGATGGTCTAGAATGTCATTGTATGCTGTAGCGTTTACACCAGTCCAGCCTACGCTTGACACTCTAGCAATGATAAAGTACTTAATGATGAGGCGAAAATTAAATCAACGATTTGGTATCATTTTTATTATGGAAGATTGAATAAGTGTGCTTCAAACGGTTTGCTTGGAATGATTTGTACCCATCGTCTCGACTACCTGTGCATGAGAGTCCATTCAACTCAGTTTCCCTACCTGAAAAAACGCCATTCCGTAAAGTGTATTCGCGCACGCAAATTCAGGAAGAAACCGAAGAGCAGATGGCCTGACCGCGTTTTGCGACTGTCGGCTCACTTGACCGCAGTCAACGGTGGGCTGGAAATCGCCTCCAGTTCAGTACAGTGGAACTGCAGTATTGAATGAAGGCAAGTCCATTACGTGAGACATTTAAGTTGTGATTTTGGGTGCAAATCCATTGTTAAAGTTTTGTTGTTGGGCAGCTTCTTGATGCTATTCACATCTTACAGTGTAGCTTTATCAATTCCTACATTAAAAAACGGCATTTAAGCTCAGAACTAGAGTAGAATGACGTTTTAAAACCACGTATCAGTTCAACAACTATTTTCAAGACAGGACTTAACTGGTGTTACTCAGATCTTCTGTCTCCTCCTCTTCTTTCCTCTCCTCCTCCTTCAATATGACAGTTATCTCTCCTTCATTCACTCCAGAAAAAGTATAATCGTTTTCTTCCTCTTCTTTCTGTGTAACAGCCTCACCCTCTACTTCTTCGTTTACTGTGACATCCTCCTCTTCATTCTCCTCTTTCACGACAACGTTCAGCCAAATACCTTCTTTCTCCTTCCAGCAGACCTCTTTTTTAGCAGGAGGGCAGCAGCTTGCTGAGCTCATGGTCGGGGCGACTAGCCTAGTGATAGGCTCATTTATCAAGTCAGCTACCGTTACCTGACTAAACGGAAATATGACATGAAATGGGGAAACTAGTTAAAAGACAGAATTATGTTTCAAATACAGAAGTAAATATAGACCGAAGCAGTCTGAACAGCTTGAACGTTTCCGCTAGGAAGCTACCGAGGTGACTGACGAGATGTTGTTGAAGAAGCGTCCCGTCCACTACATTATACGTCACTCTGAATGCATCGCCTGAAAAACGCATATCGCCATCTGCTGACTGGAGTGGTTAACGCAGATAAATGTTCATTTTATTTCCAGACAAAAAGTGCATTTTTACATTTCTTTCATTAAATAATTATATAATAGTCAGACAACTGTAGATTTGTAATAAGTATGAATTTAAAACCTACTTCCACATTCTACCAACCCAACAGATGTTTCTACTACAGTGAATATTAACCAATGAGGAGGGTCTTTACACATTCTACCAACCCAACAGATGTTTCTACTACAGTGAATATTAACCAATGAGGAGGGTCTTTCCACATTCTACCAACCCAACAGATGTTTCTACTACAGTGAATATTAACCAATGAGGAGGGTCTTTCCACATTCTACCAACCCAACAGATGTTTCTACTCTGAATATTAACCAATGAGGAGGGTCTTTCCAATTCAGATGATGTTTCTACTACAGTGAATATTAACCAATGAGGAGGGTCTTTCCACATTCTACCAACCCAACAGATGTTTCTACTACAGTGAATATTAACCAATGAGGAGGGTCTTTCCACATTCTACCAACCCAACAGATGGTTCTACTACAGTGAATATTAACCAATGAGGAGGGTCTTTCCACATTCTACCAACCCAACAGATGTTTCTACTACAGTGAATATTAACCAATGAGGAGGGTCTTTCCACATTCTACCAACCCAACAGATGTTTCTACTACAGTGAATATTAACCAATGAGGAGGGTCTTTCCACATTCTACCAACCCAACAGATGTTTCTACTACAGTGAATATTAACCAATGAGGAGGGTCTTTCCACATTCTACCAACCCAACAGATGTTTCTACTACAGTGAATATTAACCAATGAGGAGGGTCTTTCCACATTCTACCAACCCAACAGATGGTTCTACTACAGTGAATATTAACCAATGAGGAGGGTCTTTACACATTCTACCAACCCAACAGATGTTTCTACTACAGTGAATATTAACCAATGAGGAGGGTCTTTCCACATTCTACCAACCCAACAGATGTTTATACTATGAACACTTTCAGGTTAATTGAAGTTAAATTCCCAAAAAGCCTAAACAGGTTTGGTCATTATCAGGTATTGGAGCGTTGAAAGATGATGCACAACAACGGTTTCTTCCACGAAACCACGACTTCAATAACCACCGCGGTCAAAATAACTAAAGTAAGTCGCCATCGAAACAACTACCGCTACAATCGACCTGTTCCTATTGGATCTGACCTCATTGATCTGTCAGTAAGTTATGTTTACATGGGTATTGGGATCTGACCTCATTGATCTGTCAGTAAGTTATGTTTACATGGGTATTGGGATCTAACCTCATTGATCTGTCAGTAAGCTATGTTTACATGGGTATTGGGATCTAACCTCATTGATCTGTCAGTAAGCTATGTTTACATGGGTATTGGGATCTAACCTCATTGATCTGCCAGTAAGCTATGTTTACATGGGTATTGGGATCTAACCTCATTGATCTGCCAGTAAGCTATGTTTACATGGGTATTGGGATCTAACCTCATTGATCTGCCAGTAAGCTATGTTTACATGGGTATTGGGATCTAACCTCATTGATCTATCAGTAAGCTATGTTTACATGGGTATTGGGATCTAACCTCATTGATCTATCAGTAATCTATGTTTACATGGGTATTGGGATCTGACCTCATTAATCCAGACAGTCCTCTGGGTAACCCCACTGTCTGAAACACTCAGCCAGATAGTCGGCTTGTTTGTGATAGTCACTGTGTACCACAAAACCTGTGTATGCGACAGTATTGTCTGATGGAGGCTATTTTCTAGGGTTGTAGGGTGGAAGCTATCAGGGAATTCCTGTCCGTCAGCTTCCTGTATAGGTCTGTGATAAAGCCACCAATCTCCCTCTTAATCAAAATGTCCGGATAACTTGATTCATGCACATCAAAGGTGAGGGTGAATTTCAGATGTCAGAAGTCACATTTAGGTGCCAGGTGTAACTGAGGCTATAGATGATACATATCCATTACTTTGAGTGTTTTATATAATACGACTTAATGTGTTTCTGTGTTGCAGGGGCAGTCAAGAAATGCAATAGCATATAAGCTTGTTTTTCTCCATCATTTGCTGTTACATTCCTCAGCAACAAAACCCAGAAATGTCCCTTAAATAGAAGAGGGAATTAACAGTGTCACTGGCAACAATCGCAACTAAACAGGTGGGGTTTTAGGTGGGGTTTTAGGAGGGGTTCTGAAAGACACTATGGGGGTGTCCACTGAAAGTTGACTAGTAACAACAACTGGGACCTAAAAGACAGCTACTAAATCTGCCCAAGAAGAGACAAACAAAAGAAAAACCCCACACCAAACTTAAAGACAGGAAGCAAACCAAAAAGGTGGCGCAACTAAAGTTGTTGACCCTTCGCAGGTGAAACACCTTCCCACGAACGAGATTGACAAGCAGCACAGGTGTAACACAAACTGACTAATGAGGTGACACCAATCAGTGCGTCTTACGTGCTAACGAGTTGTACGTGCTAACCAGCTGGACGTGCTAACCAGCTATATGTGCTAACCAGCTATACGTGCTAACCAGCTGGACGTGCTAATCAGCTATACGTGCTATACGTGCTAACCAGCTGGACGTGCTAACCAGCTATACGTGCCTACCAGCTGGACGTGCTAACCAGCTATACGTGCTAACCAGCTATACGTGCTAACCAGCTGGACGTGCTAACCAGCTATACGTGCTAACCAGCTGGACGTGCTAACCAGCTATACGTGCTAACCAGCTGGACGTGCTAACCAGCTATACGTGCTATACGTGCTAACCAGCTGGACGTGCTAACCAGCTATACGTGCTAACCAGCTATACGTGCTAACCAGCTGGACGTGCTAACCAGCTATACGTGCTATACGTGCTAACCAGCTGGATGTGCTAACCAGCTATACGTGCTATACGTGCTAACCAGCTGGACGTGCTAACCAGCTATACGTGCTAACCAGCTGGACGTGCTAACCAGCTATACGTGCTAACCAGCTGGACGTGCAACCAGCATAAACATGCTAACCAGCTGGACGTGCTAACCAGCTATATGCCTGTAACCAGCTGGACGTGCCCAGCTTACGTGCTAACCAGCTGGACGTACAACCAGCTATTTTTAACCAGCTGGACGTGCTAACCAGCTAGTTTACGCTAACCAGCTGGACGTGCTAACCAGCTAAAAACCAGCTGGACGTTCCAGCTTTCAACCAGCTATAATAAACTACCAGCTGGACGTGCTAACCAGCTTACGTGCAACCAGCTATAAACCAGCTGGACGTGTCTATACGTGCTGGCTGTCAACCAAAAAATTCCAACAAAATTAACCAAACCAAAGCCTGTAACACCTTCCCCCTTAACAACAAAACATCCTATATTTTTGTTCGAACAAGTTTGCTCACCTCCAACAAAAAACAACTTCCATTTCACATTATAATAAACTACAAGGCTTCACCTTCACCAATATAAACATGGTGTCTACTGGCTGTCAACAATTAAAAACAAGAAAACACATATTTCTAAATATATATATATTTTTCTACAATATTTTTTAAAATCTCACCATCTTCTAGAACTCTCGTCTTCCTAAATCTCACTTGCTTCTAGAACTCTCGTCTTCCTAAATCTCACTTGCTTCTAGAACTCTCGTCTTCCTAAATCTCACTTGCTTCTAGAACTCTCGTCTTCCTAAATCTCACTAGCTTCTAGAACTCTCGTCCCCTTGGAACGAGCTCAAACAAAACTAATCTCCAATATAGAAAACTTGCAATCAAAATACATTGGGATCCATGGCAACGCACTGGCTAAACGCAGAACATGTTTGACTGCCCACCATTGAGAATTTCAGCAACCAAGTTGTCCTTTTACCACCGTCTGATTTCAAGAGGAAACTCCTGCAACATCCGTAGTAACTTTCCACGTCACTGCGGAGCTTCTCTCTCTTTTCAGGGTTCACTCGATGTTGTTGGATCTGGGCCCAGTCCCCAATGTCATGCTCTAGTACATTTGGGTTGGCACTTCTGAGAATTCTTATAGCAGGGCAACAATGTCAATATAATTGTACCCCTGGTTGCATAAATAATTATCATTACTAAATTGTTACATAAATTGTAAATATGAAATATGAAAATCAAATGTACACCCCTTTGTTAATATGTATTGGCAATAATTAACTTAATGGTGAGACATGGAATAATAAAACATGTATATAAACACAAACAGCTGCCATAATCATATTACTGGTATGTTTTTAAACAAGCACCTTATAAACTGCACCAGCAACAACAATACTGAGCAATATCAATTAGGGGAAATCAGGTTGTTGGTGCTGTTGAAACTAACAGCTCAAAAACCACACGGAATCTGTGAAAAACATCATGGAAATGGGAGATATTTTGATTTGTACCTCATTTTGTGGTTAGATCATAACCTGCAGAAGACAGTCAGCTATATCATGCAGAAATTATATATAGATAGATTTTCCCCTGAGGCTTAATATCCATATCATGCAGAAATCAATTGAACAGGGGGCAAACGTATGTTCTATTGTGACATTTAAATACTTAGAGGACATCATTAAAATACTCCTTCTACAATGTTAAACAAAAGAACATCAACACTGTTAAAACATTCGACATTTTCATCACTTCATCGATATCATGTTGATGATTTGCGTGTGAGAGTCTGGAGATGAGGAGTTGCATTTAATATGTCCTACAAAACCAATTTGTTTTGTTGACTGAATCTGATTGAATATGTCCTACATCACTGTTAGATACAACTTGTAGAAAACATCCTACATTTTGATTCAAGTGGGTCACTGAATGCCCCAGTGTAATGTGTAACACAGATCATTTTGTGTTAGTCACTTTCTGTTATATCATACAGCGTGATTCATATCACTTTCTTGGGAACAGAGCCTGGATTTGTCCCCCTGGGATTGAATATGTCCTACTGATATGTCCTACTGATTGATCACCTGATATGTCCAAATGTCCTTATATGTCCTACTGATATGTCCTACTGATATGTCCTAATATGTCCTACTACAATGTCCTAAAACATTCCTACTGATATGTCCATTAAAATGTCCTACTGATTGTCCTACTGATTCCTACTGATTGATTGAATATGTCCTACATCATTAAAATACTCCTACTGAATGTCCTTCGACTATTGTCCTACTGAACATCATTTCATTGATATTGAAAACAACTCCTACTGATACAGCTGTTGTATTATCCTACTGATGTACAGCTTTGTTGGTCTACTATTATCCTACTGAAGTGTACCACCTGGGTTGGCCTGTAACAAGTTATTAAAGAGCAGCAGTAAAATAACAATAGCAGGACTATATACAGGTCAGTACCTGGCTCTCCAGAGAAGACAGGCTATGTGCACCAGCCTACAACATGAGGTGGAAACTGAGATGCACTTCCTATCCTCCTGCCAAATGTATGACCAGTTAATTCATACTGTATGTTGTAGTCTGTCCAAGAGGGGAATCACACAGACTGATCTCAGTTAATTCATACTGTATGTTGTAGTCTGTCCAAGAGGAGAATCACACAGACTGATCTCAGTTAATTCATACTGTATGTTGTAGTCTGTCCAAGAGGAGAATCACACAGACTGTATGTTGTAGTCTGTCCAAGAGGAGAATCACACAGACTCAGTTAATTCATAATGTATGTTGTAGTCTGTCCAGTTAATTCATACTGTATGTTGTAGTCTGTCCAAGAGGAGAATCACACAGACTGATCTCAGTTAATTCATACTGTATGTTGTAGTCTGTCCAAGAGGAGAATCACACAGACTGATCTCAGTTAATTCATACTGTATGTTGTAGTCTGTCCAAGAGGAGAATCACACAGACTGATCTCAGTTAATTCATACTGTATGTTGTAACAGGGAATCAATGACCAAGTCTGTCCAAGAGAAATCACACAGACTGATCTCAGTTAATTCATACTGTATGTTGTAGTCTGTCCAAGAGGTTGAATCACACAGACTGATCTCAGTTAATTCATATGTCCACACTGATATGTCATACTGTATGTTGTGTCTGTCCAAGAGGAGAATCACACAGACTGATATGTCTCTACTTATATGTCATACTGTATGTTGTAGTCTGTCTAATAATTAAATCACACAAGACTGACAGCGTGTAATTTTATTAAAAGCATTCAGTTGATTACATGGCAGTTTAGAGAGCAACATCATAACAATAATCTACTTCATAATCAATAATCAATATCATCTCTATACTACTAACAACATTACACTAATTTACATCATAATCAATATCATAACGTTTATAATCAATAACATCATTATCTATATACTACTAACAACATAACACTAATCTACATCATAATCAATATCATAACGTTTATAATCAATAACATCATGAGAGGTAAACAACAACAAACCCCTTTATTATTATTTTTTTCAAAATACAAAGAATGAACAGATGATTATAATAATACCTGGACTAATAATGAAAACACTTCAAGATAAAGAATCTAAGAGACACTAAATAAGATAAAGAATCTAAGAGACACTAAATAAGATAAAGAATCTAAGAGACACTAAATAAGATAAAGAATCTAAGAGACACTAAATAAGATAAAGAATCTAGGAGAGACTCACTAAATAAGATAAAGAATCTAAGAGACACTAAATAAGATAAAGAATCTAAGAGACACTAAATAAGATAAAGAATCTAAGAGACACTAAATAAGATAAAGCTAAGAGACACTAAATAAGATAAAGAGACACTAAATAAGATAAAGAATCACAAATAGACTGATCTCACTAAATAAGATAAAGAATCTAAGAGACACTAAATAAGAATAAACAAGAATCTAAGAGACACTAAATAAGATAAAGAATCTAAGAGACACTAAATAAGATAAAGAATCTAAGAGACACTAAATAAGATAAAGAATCTAAGAGACACTAAATAAGATAAAGAATCTAATAACACTTAAATAAGATAAAGAATCTAAGAGACACTAAATAAGATAAAGAATCTAAGAGACACTAAATAAGATAAAGAATCTAAGAGACACTAAATAAGATAAAGAATCTAAGAGACACTAAATAAGATAAAGAATCTAAGATACTACTAAATAAGATAAAGAATCTAAGAGACATAAGATCAAAAAAAAAATAAAGATGAGAAGCAATACTGGAACATGAAACAGACGTAATTAGCTGCTCTCTTAAAATAATTACAAACCGATTGTTACCAAAATCCCATGTTACCCCATTCCCATGTTAACAAAATCCCATGTTACCCAAACAACATGTTCCCCCAAACCCCATGTTCCCCAAAACCTGTTGTGGAATTATCAGAATTAGTTGAGTAACATAGATAAGATGTGTTATTTTCATGATATGCTTATGAGTTATTTCTCATAAGAATGTATTTTGTTGTACTATAGTGGTGGCCATTGGCAGTTATCTGTTCTATGTCAGGACTAAGTTGCATGGGCCACAGAGAGGGGAGAGGTCAAAGTGTCATCATGTGTAAACATATATTTTACTCCCTACCTTTCCCAGTGGGGAAAGAAGGGGTTGCAGTGTCTGGAATCATTCTATGCTCCCTCTTATGTTGTTTCTATCTTAACCTATAGCCTCATTCTCCTCTCCGTGAGTTTGTCCAGGAGTTTGTATTTAAAGTGGTTGTATCTAAATGACAATTTGATATATGCCTGTTGATATGGAGGATTTGGTTTATGGTTCTGGGGTTTGGGAAAGGAGACAAAGCTGAACGATGAGTTATGTCTATGCTGACTGACTATGGGTGTCTTTGCTATTAAAAAACTCAGTTGCATTGTAATGGGCTCTCTGAGAATTCACTGGGGAGACACTGAATTTATCTGAGAGTCACAGGATTGTGATAGAGCTGATATAATTAAAGATGGAGTTTTATAACTAACTCTGACTTGTGTGTGTGGTTTGCTCCCATGATTTGGTAAAAGGAAATTTCCACGACATACCCAAACCCCATGTTACCCCAAATCCCATTTTTCCCAAAACCCCATGTTACCCAAAACCCCATGTTACCCAAAACCCCATGTTACGCAAAACCACATGTTACCCAAAACCCCATGTTACCCAAACCCCATGTTACCCAAAACCCCATGTTACCCCAAAACCCCATTTTTTCCAAAACCCCATGTTACCCAAAACCCCATGTTACCCAAAACCCCATGTTACCCAAAACCCCATGTTATCCAAAACCCCATGTTACCCAAAACCCCATGTTACCCAAAACCCCATGTTACCCAAAACCCATGTTACCCAAAACCCCATGTTACCCAAAACCCATGTTACCCAAACCCCATGTTACCCAAAACCCCATGTTACCCAAACCCCATGTTACCCCATGTTTCTAACTAAATGAATAATGGTGGTTGCAATCACTCCTTTTAGATTTCTTCCAAGGTTCTAGAAAGTTAAACTAATTCTGAACTTGTTATTAAAATTAGAATCACTTCAGGTTTGTCACCACATTTTAAACACCAGTCCACTGCTGACCATCGATTTAAAACACAAAACTGACCCAAGATCAGCCTGTAGGGTCAGCTTCATTCTACTCCTACTCCGTCCCCTGGGCTGCTCTCTCCTCTCCCGGTCCAGCTTCAGCTCTGGAGCTCAGAGAGACCATCTCCATGGCATTGACATAAAGATCCATGCTGCTCACCCTGTTCACTCTCTTCTGCCTCCTGGTGGGCTAGAGAGACACAGCACCAACAGTCAGACATTTACTCTCTAGTATCTCCATTCTCTCCCCCTCCCTCTCCCTCTAGTTTAAATGACTTGTAATGTCTGAGTAAATGTCTTTACCTTGTAGTACAGGTAGGAGGTGGTGATTGTTGTCAGTAGGATCAGCAGCACTACAACGTGTCTGATGATGAAGGCTGGCAGAGGAGAGGCTGCAAACAGAAACACCTTTGATGAGGGGACTGATCATCTTCACATAGATCTGTGGGAAATCTGTCAATGACAAAGTTATAAGTCTGGTTCCTGTTCAGTTACCTGTGATGGTGAGGGAGAGGAGCTCACTCTCAGAGGAGAAATTATGAGAGAAAACATAATTGTCATAAACACAGCTGTAGTTCCCTTGGTGGGAGTCATCTGCAGCAGGGAAGAGGAAGGCAGCAGAGTGATTGACAGCTGGCTGGGTCTGGGTTCTGTTGGAGCCGGTGAACGTGAGGAGGAAGGAGCCTCCTGGGTACTGTGGCTGAGTGGAGCAGGTGATGGTGAAGTTGTAGCCCCTGAACATCTCGGGCCCCTGGTGGCCCCTGAAGACCCCTCCCATTGGGTCAGTCAGGAAGATATCAGGCTGGACCAGGAGATCTGTAACAATAAAAGAGAACAAGAAAAACCTCTTCAACTAGTTTCCTATAGATATGACAATAACATCAGCATGTAACAGTGCCAGCCACCCTCCCTCACAGGGCAACATGAGTAGTGGGCCTACAGTCACTGAGACAACATATGTTGATATCAGGCTGAAGCAGGACATCTGGAACAAGAGGAGAGAAAAAGAAAACGTAGCTCCTCAACTACTTTCCTCATTTAGATGTGACAATAACATGACATGTGACAGTGGTAGTGAGTAGAGACGTTCACTGAGATAACACTCACATACAAAAGCATTCTGGGATATTTAAGTTGTATTTGATTCCTACTTGACTGAGTGATCTATTTTGTAAAGCAGATTTACAAGCTAAACAGTCATCATGAGAGGTGCAGAGGAAGTTGTATGAATGAAGGAAATCAGTTGAATATAATTATAATATGTTGTTATTACCTGAGCAGATCACTGTGAGTTCAGGAAGGAGATCATAACTTCTAAAACACTCCCTCAGTGAAGACTCAGACCCAGAACATGTAACTCCAAACCCTCTAGTGGTGTTTCCAGGTAGTACTGAAACAGTGGAGCCACAACCCAGCTGTCTACACACTACTGCAGCTACATCCTCCTGGTCCCCAGTCATCAGCTCCCACAATCCTCCACTCTCCCTGGTCGTACCACTCCACTCCACCAGCACAGCGACTGCCTCCTCCCACCAGCCTCACATCATCAGGCTCTGAGAAAAGAAAAGAGAGAGACAGTAATCTGACTATTTTCTCACTAAAACACACCTATATTGTCTCTCATATTCTTCACTCCAGGTGAGAAACAATGTTGATTGAGTGACAAACTGTTTCTTACCTGAGCAGGTGAGTCCAACAGCATTACCAGGTAGGCAGGTGTTGTTCTCTCTGTCTGAGGTGTCACAGTCCAGGAGAAGGGACTCATTGCCTTTACACTGGAACTCTTTATCCCAGGTCTGACCCTCACCTTCTCCATAGAGCCCCCCCTGTAGAGCTGCAGGAGCCCCACAGCCAACATCCCTACAGACTACCTCTGCATCCTGCCGGTCAAAGTCAGCTTCACACACTGAGGCCCAGGACTGATTGGACTTCACCTCCACTCTCCCAGAGCAGAGACCAGCTCCATCCACAAGCCGCACAGACACTGGAGAAAAAGAGTTGGTTGAACATTCAATCAGTTTTGTTGATGACACTGTCAAGGACTAAACACAAATATGTTGGATAAAAGATTGTAGTTTGTTATGTTTGATACTGTAAGAGGTAGAAATGGGTTCTTAGTCACTCAGGATCGGGTTGGGAATAATGCAGGCAGGAGACAGGAATAAATGCACTTCACTTTATAGAAAATAAACAGCTGGACATCCATCAGGCAGCTTCACTTCAGTAACATCTGATCTACAAGGTCTGATGCTGTATGTCAGGGTCAGGATGGGCCAAGAGGAGAAAATGTTACTGGTTTTGATGACATCACTGGTGAGAACTCAGTGATAAAAATTTATTTGATGTCTCCCATATCTCCCTCTTCCTCTCCTCCTCCCTCCTCCTCTCTTTGTGACAGTGGTAGTGAGTAGAGACGTTCACTGAGATAACACTCAAATACAAAGCATTCTGGGATATTTAAGTTGTATTTGATTCCTACTTGACTGAGTGATCTATTTAGTAATGCAGACTGACAAGCTAAACAGTCATCATGAGAGGTGCAGAGGAAGTTGTATGAATGAAGGAAATCAGTTGAATATAATTATAATATGTTGATATTTCCTGATCAGATCACTGTGAGTCCAGGAAGGAGATATAATACATGGACAAAAGCATGTGGAACTCAGCAGTGAGTTTTTCAATCATATATTTTTATGCTTTATGCGCTTCTGAGGTTCGTTCTGTGAGTTTTTGTGGTCTACCACTTCGCAGCTGAGCCGTTGTTGCTCCTAGACGTGCAACGTTGAAAGAAATTTTTACTGCCGATGTTTGTCTATGGAGATTGCATGGCTGTGTGGTCGATATTATACACCTGTCAGCTACAGGTGTGGGTGAAATAGCCGAACCCACTAATGTCCACATACTTTTGGTAATATAGTGTATCTTGTTATTACCTGAGCAGATGACTGTGAGTCCAGGAGAGAGATCATATGTTCTTCTACACTCCCTCAGTGAAGACTCAGACCCAGAACAGGAAACTCCAAACCCTCTAGTGGTGTTTCCAGGTAGTGATGAAACAGTGGAGCCACAACCCATCTGTCTACACACTACTACAGCTATAGACATCACGTCAGAGAAAGTTCCCACAGTCCTCCACTCTCCCTGGTCGTACCACTCCACTCCACCAGCACAGCGACTGCCTCCTCCCACCAGCCTCACATCATCAGGCTCTGAGAAAAGAGGAGAGAGAGACAGTAATCTGACTATTTTCTCACTAAAACACACCCATATTGTCTCTCATATTCTTCACTCCAGGTGAGAAACAATGTTGATTGAGTGACAAACTGTTTCTTACCTGAGCAGGTGAGTCCAACAGCATTACCAGGTAGGCAGGTGTTGTTCTCTCTGTCTGAGGTGTCACAGTCCAGGAGAAGGGACTCTTTGCCTTTACACTGGAACTCTTTATCCCAGGTCTGACCCTCACCTTCTCCATAGAGCCCCCCCTGTAGAGCTGCAGGAGCCCCACAGCCAACATCCCTACAGACTACCTCTGCATCCTGCCGGTCAAAGTCAGCTTCACACACTGAGGCCCAGGACTGATTGGACTTCACCTCCACTCTCCCAGAGCAGAGACCAGCTCCATCCACAAGCCGCACAGACTCTGGAGAAAAAGAGTTGGTTGAACATTCAATCAGTTTTGTTGATGACACTGTCAAGGACTAAACACAAATATGTTGGATAAAAGATTGTAGTTTGCTATGCTTGATACTGTAAGAGGTAGAAATGGGTTCTTAGTCACTCAGCATCGGGTTGGGAATAATGCAGGCAGGAGACAGGAATAAGTTCACTTCACTTTATAGAAAATCAACAGCTGGACATCCATCAGGCAGCTTCACTTCAGTACCATCTGAACTACAATGATCTGCCCATGAACATCTCCCATAAACCAATATGACAAACACAAATATAATGTTTAAATACATCTGACATCTCTCCCTCTATTTAAATGAATTAAAAACACATAAAACATGATACATGGTAATATTAAATAATGTATAAATAAATCTCTCAATATGACCAGTCTCTTACCTGAACAGGTCACATGATGATAATATCCACCCAAACAGAAACCAGGATATCTTTCTGTGATGCCACACTCTATAATAGAAGACTCATCTCCCCTGCAACCACCCAGTCTGACTCCTCTTCTTCCATCTTCAACCAGACCTCCTCCAGATTCAGCTACAGGATTCCCACAGTCCAGTTCTCTACACACAACCTTAGTCTCTCTCATTATGCTCCACAACCTCGGACATAGAACTGACCACTCTCCTTCATATAAGACTTCCACTGTCCCAGAACAGGAAGTGGTCCCATTCACCAGTCTGACTGAGTCTTCAGCTGTAAACAGCAGAGAGGAAAACACAGTGGTGAGGACAGATGATGACAGTGATTCTGTTATTCTAACAGCAGTGATGCTTTGTGGTTGACAAGTATTAGTAGTTCCATAAAACACTACTTGTTATTGGGGTTTAGAATGGTTTGTATGGACACATGAATTTCTCCATGTGTGATATTAAAGTTGACTAATATTGAACTGCTATAATCACTGTAGATTTATACTCTACCTACCTGGTGGACTGACGCTTTGAGCCTGGAGATCTGAGGAGAAAGAGAGAGAGAGAAAGGGAGGAGAAAGGGAGGAGTCAGAGGAAGAGAGAGACAGAGGTTAAATGAACATCAACATGACCTTTCAAGATGTGATGGGGAAGACAGGATTATCGTTGGTATGGTGCAACAACACCCATGTGTAAACACATTCGCCGTCTCTCCTCCACCCTCCTCTCTCCCCTACCCTCCTCTCTCCTCCACCCTCCTCTCTCCCCTACCCTCCTCTCTCCCCTCCATTTCTCTCTCCCTCCCTTTCTCTCTCCCCTCCCTTTCTCTCTCCCCTCCCTTTCTCTCTCCCCAACCCTCCTCTCTCCCCCTCCCTTTCTCTCTCCCCTCCCTTTCTCTCTCCCCTCCCTTTCTCTCACCCCTCCCTTTCTCTCTCCCCTCCCTTTCTCTCTCCCCTCCCTTTCTCTCTCCCCAACCCTCCTCTCTCACCCATCCCTTTCTCTCTCCCCTCCCTTTCTCTCTCCCCTCCCTTTCTCTCTCCCCAACCCTCCTCTCTCTCCCCTCCCTTTCACTCTCCCCAACCCTCCTCTCTCTCCCCTCCCTTTCTCTCTCCCCAACTCTCCTCTCTCACCCCTCCCTTTCTCTCTCCCCTCCCTTTCTCTCTCCCCAACCCTCCTCTCTCCCCCCTCCCTTTCTCTCTCCCCTCCCTTTCTCTCACCCCTCCCTTTCTCTCTCCCCTCCCTTTCTCTCTCCCCAACCCTTCTCTCTCACCCATCCCTTTCTCTCTCCCCTCCCTTTCTCTCTCCCCTCCCTTTCTCTCTCCCCTCCCTTTCTCTCTCCCCAACCCTCCTCTCTCTCCCCTCCCTTTCTCTCTCCCCAACCCTCCTCTCTCTCCCCTCCCTTTCTCTCTCCCCAACCCTCCTCTCTCACCCCTCCCTTTCTCTCTCCCCTCCCTTTCTCTCTCCCCAACCCTCCTCTCTCTCCCCTCCCTTTCTCTCTCCCCAACCCTCCTCTCTCGCCCCTCCCTTTCTCTGTTACCCAAGTCAACTCAACAGGCCTGATGCTATATGTCAGGGTCAGGCTGGGCCAGGATAGGAACAGGTTACTGGTTATGATGACATCACTGGTGAGAAGTCACTAATGAAAAGATATTCATTTGATTTAAATGTTTGTCTCTCTCTCCTCCCCTGTCTCCTTCTACCAACCCAGTCTGTTAGTAAGAACTATCTCTCTCTCCCTTCTCCCCTGTCTCCTCCTCAGTCTGTCAGTGAGTAAGATCTCTCTCTCTCTCTCTCTCTCTCTCTCTCTCTCTCTCTCTCTCTCTCTCTCTCTCCCTCCTCCCCTGTCTCCTCCTCAGTCTGTCAGTGAGTAAGAACTATCTCTCTCTCCCTTCTCCCCTGTCTCCTCCTCAGTCTGTCAGTGAGTAAGAACTATCTCTCTCTCTCTCCCTCCTCCCCTGTCTCCTCCTCAGTCTGTCAGTGAGTAAGAACTATCTCTCTCTCCCTCCTCCCCTGTCTCCTCCTCAGTCTGTCAGTGAGTAAGAACTATCTCTCTCTCTCTCCCTCCTCCCCTGTCTCCTCCTCAGTCTGTCAGTGAGTAAGAACTATCTCTCTCTCCTATCTCTCTCTCCCTCCTCCCCTGTCTCCTCCTCAGTCTGTCAGTGAGTAAGAACTATCTCTCTCTCTCTCTCCTATATCTCTCTCTCCCTCCTCCCCTGTCTCCTCCTCAGTCTGTCAGTGAGTAAGAACTATCTCTCTCCCTCCTCCCCTGTCTCCTCCTCAGTCTGTCAGTGAGTAGGAACTATCTCTCTCTCCTATCTCTCTCTCTCCCTCCTCCCCTGTCTCCTCCTCAGGCTGTCAGTGAGTAAGAACTATCTCTCTCTCTCTCCCTCCTCCCCTGTCTCCTCCTCAGTCTGTTAGTGAGTAAGAACTATCTCTCTCTCTCTCTCTCCCTCCTCCCCTGTCTCCTCCTCAGTCTGTCAGTGAGTAGAAACTCTCTCTCTCTCTCCCTCCTCCCCTGTCTCCTCCTCAGTCTGTCAGTGAGTAGGAACTATCTCTCTCTCCTATTTCTCTCTCTCTCCGTCATCCCCTGTCTCCTCCTCAGTCTGTCAGTGAGTAAGAACTATCTCTCTCTCTCCCTCCTCCCCTGTCTCCTCCTCAGTCTGTCAGTGAGTAAGAACTATCTCTCTCTCTCTCTCCCTCCTCCCCTGTCTCCTCAGCAGTGGCTTAGCCTCGAAGTGGTAGTTCACACAAGCTCACAGAACGGGACCGCGAGTGCTGAAGTTCGTCGCGTGTAAAAATCATTACATTACATTACATTTACATTTAAGTCATTTAGCAGAAGCTCTTATCCAGAGTGACTTACAAATTGGTGCATTCACCTTATGACATCCAGTGGAACAGTCACTTTACAATAGTGCATCTGAATCTTAAAGGGGGGGGGTGAGAAGGATTACTTTATCCTATCCTAGGTATTCCTTAAAGAGGTGGGGTTTCAGGTGTCTCCGGAAGGTGGTGATTGACTCCGCTGTCCTGGCGTCGTGAGGGAGTTTGTTCCACCATTGGGGGGCCAGAGCAGCGAACAGTTTTGACTGGGCTGAGCGGGAACTGTACTTCCTCAGTGGTAGGGAGGCGAGCAGGCCAGAGGTGGATGAACGCAGTGCCCTTGTTTGGGTGTAGGGCCTGATCAGAGCCTGGAGGTACTGAGGTGCCGTTCCCCTCACAGCTCCGTAGGCAAGCACCATGGTCTTGTAGCGGATGCGAGCTTCAACTGGAAGCCAGTGGAGAGAGCGGAGGAGCGGGGTGACGTGAGAGAACTTGGGAAGGTTGAACACCAGACGGGCTGCGGCGTTCTGGATGAGTTGTAGGCGTTTAATGGCACAGGCAGGGAGCCCAGCCAACAGCGAGTTGCAGTAATCCAGACGGGAGATGACAAGTGCCTGGATTAGGACCTGTGCCGCTTCCTGTGTGAGGCAGGGTCGTACTCTGCGGATGTTGTAGAGCATGAACCTACAGGAACGGGCCACCGCCTTGATGTTAGTTGAGAACGACAGGGTGTTGTCCAGGATCACGCCAAGGTTCTTAGCGCTCTGGGAGGAGGACACAATGGAGTTGTCAACCGTGATGGCGAGATCATGGAACGGGCAGTCCTTCCCCGGGAGGAAGAGCAGCTCCGTCTTGCCGAGGTTCAGCTTGAGGTGGTGATCCGTCATCCACACTGATATGTCTGCCAGACATGCAGAGATGCGATTCGCCACCTGGTCATCAGAAGGGGGAAAGGAGAAGATTAATTGTGTGTCGTCTGCATAGCAATGATAGGAGAGACCATGTGAGGTTATGACAGAGCCAAGTGACTTGGTGTATAGCGAGAATAGGAGAGGGCCTAGAACAGAGCCCTGGGGGACACCAGTGGTGAGAGCGCGTGATGAGGAGACAGATTCTCGCCACGCCACCTGGTAGGAGCGACCTGTCAGGTAGGACGCAATCCAAGCGTGGGCCGCGCCGGAGATGCCCAACTCGGAGAGGGTGGAGAGGAGGATCTGATGGTTCACAGTATCGAAGGCAGCCGATAGGTCTAGAAGGATGAGAGCAGAGGAGAGAGAGTTAGCTTTAGCGGTGCGGAGCGCCTCCGTGATACAGAGAAGAGCAGTCTCAGTTGAATGACTAGTCTTGAAACCTGACTGATTTGGATCAAGAAGGTCATTCTGAGAGAGATAGCGGGAGAGCTGGCCAAGGACAGCACGTTCAAGAGTTTTGGGGAGAAAAGAAAGAAGGGATACTGGTCTGTAGTTGTTGACATCGGAGGGATCGAGTGTAGGTTTTTTCAGAAGGGGTGCAACTCTCGCTCTCTTGAATTACGGAAGGGACGTAGCCAGCGGTCAGGGATGAGTTGATGAGCGAGGTGAGGTAAGGGAGAAGGTCTCCAGAAATGGTCTGGAGAAGAGAGGAGGGGATAGGGTCAAGCGGGCAGGTTGTTGGGCGGCCGGCCGTCACAAGACGCGAGATTTCATCTGGAGAGAGAGGGGAAAAGAGAGTCAGAGCACAGGGTAGGGCAGTGTGAGCAGAACCAGCGGTGTCGTTTGACTTAGCAAACGAGGATCGGATGTCGTCGACCTTCTTTTCAAAATGGTTGACGAAGTCATCTGCAGAGAGGGAGGAGGGGGGGGAGGATTCAGGAGGGAGGAGAAGGTGGCAAAGAGCTTCCTAGGGTTAGAGGCAGAAGCTTGGAATTTAGAGTGGTAGAAAGTGGCTTTAGCAGCAGAGACAGAAGAGGAAAATGTAGAGAGGAGGGAGCGAAAGGATGCCAGGTCCGCAGGGAGGCGAGTTTTCCTCCATTTCCGCTCGGCTGCCCGGAGCCCTGTTCTGTGAGCTCGCAATGAGTCGTCGAGCCACGGAGCGGGAGGGTAGGACCGAGCCGGCCTGGAGGATAGGGTGCATAGAGAGTCAAAGGATGCAGAAAGGGAGGAGAGGAGGGTTGAGGAGGCAGAATCAGGAGATAGGTTGGAGAAGGTTTGAGCAGAGGGAAGAGATGATAGGATGGAAGAGGAGAGAGTAGCTGGGGAGAGAGAGCGAAGGTTGGGACGGCGCGATACCATCCGAGTAGGGGCAGTGTGGTAAGTGTTGGATGAGAGCGAGAGGGAAAAGGATACAAGGTAGTGGTCGGAGACTTGGAGGGGAGTTGCAATGAGGTTAGTGGAAGAACAGCATCTAGTAAAGATGAGGTCGAGCGTATTGCCTGCCTTGTGAGTAGGGGGGAAGGTGAGAGGGTGAGGTCAAAAGTGGAGAGGAGTGGAAAGAAGGAGGCAGAGAGGAATGAGTCAAAGGTAGACGTGGGGAGGTTAAAGTCGCCCAGCACTGTGAGAGGTGAGCCGTCCTCAGGAAAGGAGCTTATCAAGGCATCAAGCTCATTGATGAACTCTCCGAGGGAACCTGGAGGGCGATAAATGATAAGGATGTTAAGCTTGAAAGGGCTGGTAACTGTGACAGCATGGAATTCAAAGGAGGCGATAGACAGATGGGTAAGGGGAGAAAGAGAGAATGACCAATTGGGAGAGATGAGGATCCCGGTGCCACCACCCCGCTGACCAGAAGCTCTCGGGGTGTGCGAGAACACGTGGGCGGACGAAGAGAGAGCAGTAGGAGTGGCAGTGTTATCTGTGGTGATCCATGTTTCCGTCAGTGCCAAGAAGTCGAGGGACTGGAGGGAGGCATAGGCTGAGATGAACTCTGCCTTGTTGGCCGCAGATCGGCAGTTCCAGAGGCTACCGGAGACCTGGAACTCCACGTGGGTCGTGCGCGCTGGGACCACCAGATTATGGTGGCCGCGGCCACGCGGTGTGGAGCGTTTGTATGGTCTGTGCAGAGAGGAGAGAACAGGGATAGACAGACACATAGTTGACAGGCTACAGAAGAGGCTACGCTAATGCAAAGGAGATTGGAATGACAAGTGGACTACACGTCTCAAATGTTCAGAAAGTTAAGCTTACGTAGCAAGAATCTTATTGACTAAAATTATTAAAATGAAAAATCATCTGTCCTCGGTTGCAACACTCACTTCCGAATTCCAAACTTCCTCTGGAAGAAACTTCAGCACAAGAACTGTTCGTCTGGAGCTTCATGAAATGGGTTTCTACAGCAGAGCAGCAGCACACAAGCCTAAGATCACCATGTGCAATGCCAAGCGTCTGCTGGAGTGGAAACACTTTCTCTGGAGTGATGAATCTCGTTTCACCATCTGGCAGTCCGTACCACAAACCTGGGTTTGGCAGATGCCAGGAGACGCTACCTGCCCCAAAACATGGTGCCAACTGTAAAGTTTGGTGGAGGAGGAATAATGGTCTGGGGTTGTTTTTAATGGATCGGGTTAGGTCACTTAGTTTCATTGAATGGAAATCCAATCGCTACAGCATACAATGACATTCTAGACTATTCTGTGTTTCCAACTTTGTGGCAACAGTTTGGGGAAGGCCCTTTCCTGTTTCAGCATGACAATGCCCCTGTGCACAAAGCGAGGTCCATACAGAAATAGTTTGTTGAGATCGATGTGGAAGAACTTTACTGGCCTTCACAGAGCCCTGACCTAAACCCCATTGAATACCTTTAGGGATGAATTGAAACGTTGACTGCGAGCCAGGCCTAATCGCCCAACCTCACTAATGCTGTTGTGGCTGAATGGAAGCAAGTCCCTGCAGCAATGTTCCATCATCTAGTGGAAAGTCTTCGCAAAACAGGGGTGTCTTCTGAGAGGGTCTCTTCTGAGAGGGGCTGTTATAGCTATATGCCCATGATTTTGGAATGAGATGTTAGATGAGCAGGTGTCCACATACTTTTGGTCATGTAGTATACATTCCCTTCCATGCAAATGTGTAACTCTCTTTGCAGATGAGATTAAATCGAATTTAATTTTTTTTACATCATTTTTTAAATCATTAATATCAGAGGTCAGGGTCAAGCTGAGCCGGACCAAGAGTGGAAAAGGTTGCTGGTTATGATGACATCACTGGTGAGAAGTCAGTAAAGACAAGATATTCAGTTGGCTGCATGTTAGTCTGTCAGCCCTATCTCTGTTGACATCTCACTTTCTCTCCACGCCTTCTCTCTCTCTCTCTCTGTTCCTCTCTCTCTCTTCCTGACAGACAGCATCAGACCTGTTGCCTTGGTAACATACCTCTATCATCTACACCCCCCTTCTCCTACTCTAACATCAGACCAATATAATATATAATATGTCAAGTATAAGTAGTTCCATAAAACACTACTTGTTATTGGGTTTTAGAATGGTTTGTGTGGACACATGACTTTCTTCATGTGGGATAATAAAGTTTACTAATATTGAACTGCTATAATCACTGTAGATTTATACTCTACCTACCTGGTGGACTGACGCTTTGAGCCTGGAGATCTGAGGAGAAAGAGAGAGACAGAGGAGAAAGGGAGAGAGAGACAGAGAGAGAGAGAGGGAGGAGTCAGAGGAAGAGAGAGACAGAGGTTAAATGAACATCAACATGACCTTTCAAGATGTGATGGGGAAGACAGGATTATCGTTGGTATGGTGCAACAACACCCATGTGTAAACACATTCCCCATCTCTCCTCCACCCTCCTCTCTCCCCTACCCTACTCTCTCCTCCACCCTCCTCTCTCCCCTACCCTCCTCTCTCCCCTACCCTCCTCTCTCCTCCACCCTCCTCTCTCCCCTACCCTCTTCTCTCCTCTGCAAATCTCTCTATCCCCTCCCCTCCCATCGTCTCTACTCTACCCTTCTCTCTCCTACCCTCCACTCTCCCCTTCCCTCCTTTCTCCACTCCCCTTCTCTCTACCCTACCTTCTATCCCCTACCCTCCTCTCTCCTCTCCCCTTCCCTCCTTTCTCCACTCCCCTTCTCTCTACCCTACCCTCTATCCCCTACCCTCCTCTCTCCTCTTCCCTTCCCTCTTTTCTCCTTCTCAAATCTCTCTCCCCACCCCTCCTCTCTCACCTATCTTGCTCTATGCCCTCCTTTCCCATCGCCCCTCCCTTTCTCTCTCCCCCCGTTCTCTATCCCCAACCCTCCTCTCCCCCCTCTCTCCTCCTCCTCAAATCTCTCTCCCCACCCCTCACTCTCTCTCTCTCTCTCTCTCTCTCTCTCTCTCTCTCTCTCTCTCTCATTCTCTCATTCTCTCTCTCTTCGTGACGTATAGTGTTGGACCGGTTGATCTTGACTTAGCTAATAGACCTCTAGCATCTCCACCCCTCCCTTCTCCTACTCTAACATAACACCAATATAATACATAATATATACTCTCATTAATTTACATAGAGACAGATACAATCAATCATTGACACACTGAATATACAACAGTCAGATGCAGGACACCATCACAACTTAACTGACATTAGTGCCTGTCCCCAGATGGACAGTTAGACTACAGTAAAGTACATTTACAGGTGATCACATCATTGTCCTGCTTTGAGACACATTTTTACTGTCTGCTTCCAGTTGTATGTTATTTTACTAACCCTGCAAATTATAATATATCTTACAATATCAAAACATATCTCAGTAACTGTCACAAGTGTATATCAGTATAACAGCATCCTACCTGTGCTCCACAACAGGGTCATCAGTACCACTGCAGGTATCATATCTGTCTCTAACTGGGGCTCCACAGTCTGCTGTCATAAAGAGTGGACTGAAGAGTGGAAAATACTGCTAGGCTTTATGACTCCTCTCTCATTACGTCTTAACTTCAATGATGTGAGATTAACTTCTTAGCAACTTATCTTGGATCAGTGGTTGAACACACTACAGCAAACTAACATGTTAAAAAAAACTCCACAGGAAACTGCTGACAGAGCAGCAACGTTACACATAGTGTCCTATAATATCACCTCTAACTTTCTACTGGTTGAGTTCACCTCTTATAGAATATTGGCTTAATGTTCCAGCACCTAAATATAAACAGTACCAGCACCCAAAATGAGTACTGATGAGGTCTCATGTTAGAGCAGGAGAAGGGGGGATGTGGTGTAGAAGCTAGAGGTCTGTTACCCAAGTCAACTCAACAGGCCTGATGCTGTATGTCAGGGTCAGGCTGGGCCAAGAGAGGAACAGGTTACTGGTTATGATGACATCACTGGTGAGAAGTCACTGACAAAAAAAGATGAAGAGGAGAGGAAGAGGAAGAGGGAGAGGGGGGAGAAGAGGAGAGGAGAGGAGAGGGAGAGGGGGAGAAGAGGAGAGGAGAGGAGAGGAGGAGGAGGAGGAGAGGAGAGGAGAGGAGAGGAGAGGAGAGGAGAGGAGAGGAGAGGAGGAGAGGAGGGAGAAGAGGAGAGGAGAGGAGAGGAGAGGAGAGGAGAGGAGAGGAGAGGAGAGGAGAGGAGAGGGAGGAGAGGAGGGAGAGGAGAGGAGAGGAGAGGAGAGGAGAGGAGGAGGGGGGGAGAGGGAGAGGGGGAGGAAGAGGAGGAGAGGAGAGGAGAGAGGAGGAGAGGAGAGGAGAGGAGAGGAGAGGAGAGAGGAGAGGGAGAGGAGAGGAGAGGAGAGGAGAGGAGAGGGGGAGGAGAGGGAGAGGGGAGAAGGGGAGAGGAGGTCACACCATTCCACTCAGAGGACTCTACTGTTATCAAGTGGGCATTTCAGTGAAGTGAACAAGTGCACACTTCAGGAGAAAGGAGTGATAATTGGGACAAATTTTCTTTCTAGTCTACAGTCCTGCATCTGTGACACCAGATTACCACCTAGTGGCCATAAGAGGAACTGTCCTGTCAGTGTGTTTTTACTGCTGGCTCAAAACAACACATGACCTGCAAACAGGATATGATTCATGTGTGAGTACTAAAAGCACATGAATATAGTATATTATAGTATAAAAGCAGACAATAGTGCCACTCCAATTTGACACATTTTCAATTTAAGCCTACTAGAAAGCGTGTGCCCTCAGGCCTGGAGGGAAGCTTCAGTCATTCTGCTACCCAAGAATAGTAAATAGTAAAAATTGTGTTTGACCAGATACAATGCTATTTAACATTAAACTAATTGACAGCATGTTAGCATGCTTATAGGGAAGGACACTCAACAAGCACAGCACTAACACAGAAGACTGATGATTGGCTGAGAGAAATTGATGATAAAAATGATTATGGGGGCTATCTTGTTAACCTCTTCAACCTATGGGGGCGCTATGTCATTATTGGATAAAAAAACGTGCCAGTTTTAAGCGCAATATTTTGTCACGAAAAGATGCTCGACTATGCATATCATTGGCAGCTTTGGAAAGAAAACACTCTGATGTTTCCAAAACTGCAAAGATATTATCTGTGAGTGCCCCAGAACTGATGCTACAGGCGAAACCAAGATGAAACTTCAAACAGGAAATGAGCAGGATTTTTGACGCTCTGTTTTTCATTGTCTCCTTATATGGCTGTGAAAGCACCACGAATTAGCCTGCCCTTTCTATCGTTTCTCCAAGGTGTCTGCAGCATTGTGACGTATTTGTTGGCAAATCATTGGAAGATTGGCCATAAGAGACTACATTTACCAGGGGTCCGCCCGGTGTCCTTTGTTGAAATTGTTGCGTAATCTCCAAGCTGCTCGCATTCATCCATGTGATTGAGACAGAGAGGAGACGTCCAGGAACGATATATCATGAAGAGATATGTGAAAAACACCTTGAGGATTGATTCTAAACAACGTTTACCATGTTTCAGTCGATATTATGGAGTTAATGTGGAAGAAAGTTTGGCGTTTGGATGAATGAATTTCTTTTTTTTTTTGGTAGACAAACATGACGCAGAAAACGGACCGATTTCTCCTGCACAAATAATCTTTCAGGAAAAACTGAACATTTGCTATCTAACTGAGAGTCTCCTCATTGAAAACATCAGAAGTTCTTCAAAGGTAAATTATTTTATTTGAATGGTTTTCTGTTTTTTGTGAAAATGTTGCCTGCTGAATGCTAACGCTAAATGCTATGCTAACGCTAAATGCTAACGCTAGCTATCAATACTGTTACACAAATGCTTGTTTTGTTATGGTTGAGAAGAATATTTTTGAAAATCTGAGATGACAGTGTTGTTAACAAAATGCTAAGCTTGAGAGCTAGCATATTGATTTCATTTCATTTGCGATTTTCATGAATAGTTAACGTTGTGTTATGCTAATGAGCTTGCTGATAGATTTACACAATCCTGGATACATTTGTTTTCTTAGCTAAACGTCACGCACAAAATGGAGCGATTTCTCCTAAACAAATAATCTTTCAGGAAAAACTGAACATTTGCTATCTAACTGAGAGTCTCCTCATTGAAAACATCAGAAGTTCTTCAAAGGTAAATTATTTTATTTGAATGGTTTTCTGTTTTTGTGAAAATGTTGCCTGCTGAATGCTAACGCTAAATGCTATGCTAACGCTAAATGCTGTTACACAAATGCTTGTTTTGCTATGGTTGAGAAGCATATTTTTGAAAATCTGAGATGACAGTGTTGTTAACAAAAGGCTAAGCTTGAGAGCTAGCATATTTATTTCATTTCCTTTGCGATTTTCATGAATAGTTAACGTTGTGTTATGCTAATGGGCTTGCGGATAGATTTACACAAGAATACGTTGCGTTATGGTAATGAGCTTGAGGCTGTATTCACGATCCCGGCTCCGGGATGGCTCGACGCAAGAAGTTAAACTTCAGTGCAGCTTTTGACATTATCGATCATAGTCTGCTGCTGGAAAAACGTATGTGTTATGGCTTTACACCCCCTGTTGTAATGTGGATAAAGAGTTACTTGTCTAACAGAAGAGAGGGGTGTTCTTTAATGGACGCCTCTCAAATATGATCCAGTTAGAAACAGGAATTCCCCAGGGTAGCTGTTTAGGCACCTTGCTTTTTCAATTTTTACTAAAGATATTCCACTGGCTTTGAGTAAACCCAGAGTGTCTATGTATGTGGATGACTCAACACTATACACGTCATCTACTTCAGCGACTGAAATGACTGCAACACTCAGCAAAGAGATGCAGTTAGTTTCAGAGTCGGTTGCAAGGAATAAGTTAGCACCAAATATTTCTAAAACTAAAAGCATTGTATTTGGAACAAAACATTCACTAAACCCTAAACCTAAACTAAATCTTGTAGAGATGACTAAACTGCTTGAAGTAACCCTACATTGTCAACTGTCATGGTCAAAACATATTGATGCGGTAGTAGCTAAGATACGGAGAAGTCTGTCCATAATAAAGCTCTGCCTTAACAACACTATCAACAAGCAGGTCCTACAGGCCCTGGTTTCTACCTTCTTAACAACACTATCAACAAGCAGGTCCTACAGGCCCTGGTTTCGTCGCACCTTGACTACTGTTCAGTCGTGTTGTAATGATCTTCGTCTGTTGTTTGTAGAAAGTCAGACCGAAATGCAGCGTGTAGGTTACTCATGACTTTTAATGAAGAAAATACGGTACATGAAATAACGGAAGAAGAAAACAACAAATGAAAGAAACTAATACAGCCTATCTGGTGACTAACACAAAGACAGGTACAATCACCCACGAAATACAACGCGCACTCAGGCTGCCTAAATACGGTTCCCAATCCGAGACAACGAGAATCAGCTGACTCCAATTAGGAATCGCCTCAGGCAGCCAAGCCTAACTAGACACACCCCTAATAATACACACTCCCAATTAATACAACCCCAATACGAAATACAACATATAAACCCATGTCACACCCTGGCCTACCCAAACATATAACAAAAACACAAGATACAATGACCAAGGCGTGACAGAACCCCCCCCCCCCTAAGGTGCGGACTCCGGGACGCACCTCAAGAGCATAGGGAGGGTCCGGGTGGGCGTCTGTCCATGGTGGCGGTTCTGGCTCGGGACGTGGACCCCACTCCATAAATGTCCTAGTTCCTCCCCTTCGCGTCCTAGGATAATCCACCTTCTCCGCCGACCATGGCCTAATAGTCCTCACCCTAATCCCCACATAACTGAGGGGCAGCTCGGGACCGAGGGGCAGCTCGGGACCAAGGGGCAGCTCGGGACAGAGGGGCAGCTCGGGACAGAGGGGCAGCTCGGGACAGAGGGGCAGCTCGGGACAGAGGGGCAGCTCGGGACAGAGGGGCAGCTCGGGATAGAGGGGCAACTCAGGATAGAGGGGCAGCCCAGGATAGAGGGGCAACTCAGGATAGAGGGCAACTCAGGATAGAGGGGCAACTCAGGACAGAGGGGCAACTCAGGATAGAGGGGCAACTCAGGACAGCGGGGCAGCCCGGGACAGAGGGGCAGCCCGGGACAGAGGGGCAGCCCGGTACTGAGGGGCAGCCCGGTACTGAGGGGAAGCCCGGTACTGAGGGGAAGCCCGGTACTGAGGGGAAGCCCGGTACTGAGAGGAAGCTCGGTACTGAGAGGAAGCTCGGTACTGAGAGGGAGCCCAGTACAGAGAGGGAGCCTAGTACTGAGAGGAAGCTCAGTACTGAGAGGAAGCTCAGGCAGGTAGTAGGCTCCGGTAAATCCCGGCTGGCTGGTGGACCTGGATGATTAAGGTTGTCTGGCCGATCTAGAAGATCTTGGTAGACTGGCACTTCTGGCGGATCCTGGCAGACTGGCACATCTGGCGGATCCTGGCAGACTGGTGACGCTGGGCCGACTGGCGGCGCTGGGCAGACAGGAGACTCCGGCAGCGCAGGAGAGGAGAAAGGCTCTGGCTGCGCTGAACAGGCGAGGCGCACTGGACGCGCTGGGCCGACTGGGAGCACTGGTGGCGCTGGACAGACAGGAGACTCCGGCATCGCCGGAGAGGAGAAAAGCTCTGGCTGCGCTAAACAGGCGAGGCGCACTGGAGGCCTGGTGCGTGGTGCTGGAACTGGTGGTACTGGCGCGAGGACACGCACAGGAAGCCTGGTGCGTGGAGCTGCTACCGGAGGACTGATGTGTAGAAGTGGCTCTGGATAGACCGGACCGTGCAGGCGCACTGGAGCTCTAGAGCACCGAGCCTGCCCAAGCTTACCTGGCTCGATGCCCACTCTAGCCCGGTCAATAGGAAGGGCTGGTATGTGTCGCAGCTGGCTCTGCACCCGCACTGGAAACACAGTGCGCTCCATAGCATAACACGGTGCCTGCCCGGTCTCTCTAGCCCAACGGTGAGCACAGGGAGTATGCGCAGGTTTCCTACCTGGCATAACTATTCTCCCTTTTAGCCCCCCCCAATATTTTTTTTGGGGTGACTTTCCGGTTTCCAACTGCGTCGCCGTGCTGCCTCCTCATACATGCGCCTCTCCGCTTTAGCTGCCTCTATTTCCTCCTTGGGACGGCGATATTCTCCCGGCTGCTCCCAGGGTCCTTGACCGTCTAATTCCTCCTCCCATGTCCAAATCTCCAAATGATGCATTCTCTCCCATTGCAACTGCTCTTCACGATTAACAGGAGAGTAGGCTCAGGTCTGTTTCCTGACTCAGCCACTCTCTCTCTCGCTTTCCCTGTTACCTTCAGTTTTCGCTCTGTATAGCAATGCTTTCCTTCTCGATTCCATCCGTGTATAGCCCTCTTCGCATTGCTGTAGGGAATCCCAGGCGGGCTCTTGCACTCGCTCTGGGTCGGCTGCCCACCTGTCGATTTCCTCCCACGTCGTATAATCCCTGCTTCTGCCGTCCATATCGTCCTCCTTTAGCTCCTGCCAGTTCACACGCTGCTCGATCTGTGAATTGTGGTGGGTGATTCTGTAATGATCTTCCTCTGTTGTTTGTAGAAAGTCAGACCGAATGCAGCGTGTAGGTTACTCATGACTTTTAATGAAGAAAATACGGTACATGAAATAACTGAAGAAGAAAACAACAAATGAAAGAAACTAATACAGCCTATCTGGTGACTAACACTAAGACAGGTACAATCACCCACGAAATACAACGCACTCAGGCTGCCTAAATACGGTTCCCAATCCGAGACAACAAGAATCAGCTGACTCCAATTTGGAATCGCCTCAGGCAGCCAAGCCTAACTAGACACACCCCTAATAATACACACTCCCAATTAATACAACCCCAATACGAAATACAACATATAAACCCATGTCACACCCTGGCCTACCCAAACATATAACAAAAACACAAGATACAATGACCAAGGCGTGACACGTGTGGTCATGTGCAACAAAGGACTCAGGATAATTGCAATTGGCTAAGAACAGAGCAGCACGGCTGGCCCTTGGATGTACACAGCTAATTCATACTGTATGTTGTAGTCTGTCCAAGAGGGGAATCACACAGACTGATCTCAGTTAATTCATACTGTATGTTGTAGTCTGTCCAAGAGGGGAATCACACAGACTGATCCCAGTTAATTCATACTGTATGTTGTAGTCTGTCCAAGATGGGAATCACACAGACTGATCTCAGTTAATTCATACTGTATGTTGTAGTCTGTCCAAGAGGGGAATCACAGACTGATCTCAGTTAATTCATACTGTATGTTGTAGTCTGTCCAAGAGGGGAATCACACAGATTGATCTCAGTTATTTCATACTGTATGTTGTAGTCTGTCCAAGAGGGGAATCACACAGACTGATCTCAGTTAATTCATACTGTATGTTGTAGTCTGTCCAAGAGGGAATCACACAGAATGATCTCAGTTATTTCATACTGTATGTTGTAGTCTGTCTAATAATTAAATCACACAAGACTGACAGCCTGTAATTTTATTAAAAGCATTCAGTTGATTACATGACAGT